>NW_026072024.1:0-2386 GCF_014885135.2 Alexandromys fortis
TCTCACACATTTGTTTACCTTTACTGCCTCCCTTTCTTCCCTCTTCTTTCTCTATTTCTGAACAATTTTCTTTTCTTTTACTGTTCTTTCCATTTTTACTTAGTTTTTTTTTAATTACATAATCATATGTTTATTGTACACACTAAAGTTTTATGAGAAGTTTTCACACAGGTGTATAATGGACTTTGATCATATTGGTACTTCCCAATTACCTCTTTTCTGTCCTGCCTTCTCCCTCTTAGTGGTCATCTTTCTCCTTGATCATAGTCCCTTTGCTTCACATTTCATTCTTCTATTTCTACATATTGTAGAAAAATGTAGTATTTGATGTTGTAATGACAATGTGAATATTCTTCATTTGCATTCATTTTGTGATCAGCAATATGCTTTGGTCCATCCAGTCTCTGAGAAGTAAATGTGACATATGCCAGAACCTGATAGAAGAGAAAGTGGGAAGTAGTCTACAACACATGAGCACAAGAGATCACCTCCTATGTATAACCCCAGTAGCACAGACAACAAGAGCAACAGTGAATAAATGGGACCTCCTGAAACTGAGAAGCTTCTATAAAACAAAGGACACTGTTATTAAGACAAAAAGGCATCCTACTGTATGGGAGAAGATCTTCACCAACTCTGCATCAGAAAAAGGTCTGATATCCAAAATATATAAAGAACTCAAGAAACTGGACATGAAAATTCTAATGAACCCAATTAAAAAATGGGGTACTGAACTGAACAGAGAATTCTCATCAGACGAAGTTCAAATTGTCAAAAGACACTTAAGGTCATGCTCAACCTTCTTAGCTATCAGGGAAATGCAAATCAAAACAACTTTGAGATGCCATCTTATACCTGTCAGAATGGCTAAAATCAAAATCACCAATGATAGCCTATGTTGGAGAGGATGTGGAGTAATGGGAACACTCATCCATTGCTGGTGGGAATGTGAACTTGTGTAACCATTTTGGAAATCAGTGTGATGTTTTCTCAGGAAACTGGGAATCAATCTACTTCAGGATCCAGCAGTACCACTCTCGGGAATATACCCAAGAGATGTCCAATCATACTATAAAAGCATTTGTTCAACTATGTTCATAGCAGCATTATTTGTAATTGCCAGATCCTGGAAACAACCTAGATGACCCTCAATGGAATAATGCATGAATAAAGTATGGAATATATACACATTAGAGTACTACTCAGCTGTAAAAAATAATGACATTTTGAATTTTGCATGCAAGTGGATGGAAATAGAAAACACTATCCTGAGTGAGATAACCCATACCCAAAAAGATGAATATGGTATGTACTCACTCATTAGTGGACTCTAGCCATAAAAAAAGGACATTAACCCTATAGTTCACAAGCCTAGATAAGTCAAATAACAAAAGGAACACAAAGAAAAACATATATAGATCCTCTTGGAAATTAGAAGCAAACAAGTTTGCCAGGCAAAAGTTGGGAGCATGGGGTTGGGTTTAGGGGTGGGGGTGGGGTTTGGAGAAGGGGAGAAGGGGAAAGAGAAGGGAAAAGAGAAAGACTGGAGAGAGCTTGGGGAGTAGGAGGGTGGAGATGGAGGAAGGACAGATATAGGAGCAAGGAAGAAAATATCTACATTAAGGGAGCCATTTTAGGGTTGGCAAGAGACTTGACTCTAGAGGAGATCCCAGGTGTCCACAGGGATGTCCCCAGCTAGGTCGTTGGGCAGCAGAGTAGAGGGTGCCTGAACTATCCTTGCCCCACTATCCCACTGATGATTATCTTGAATATCACCAGTGAATCTTCGTCCTGCACGTTGGATGGAGATAGAGACAAGAGACCCACATCAGAGGAACGGACTGAGCCCCCAACGTCCAGTTGAAGAGAAGAAGGAGGGAGAAGATGAGCAAGGAAGTTAGGACCACGAGGGGTTGGTCCAGCCACTGAGACTGGGTGACTGATCTAATGGGAGCTCACCAAATCCAGTTGGACCGGGTCTGAATGAGCATGCAATCAAACCGGACTCTCTGAATGTGGCTGAAAATGGGGGCTGACTGAGAAGCCATTGATAAAAGCACTGGGACTTGTTTCTACTGCATGTACTGGCTTTTTGGAACCCTAATCTCTTTGGATCCAAAGCTTCCTAGGCCTGGATATAGGGGGAGGGGGAGAGGCCTGGACTTCCCACAGGGCAGGGTTCCCTGACCTCTCTTAAGGAGGGAGAGGGAGGAAGGAGGGTGAGTGGAGGAGCTGGAGGGGATTGGGAGGAGGGGAGGAAGTGTAAATTTTTGAATGAACAAATAAACTAAAAATTAATAAAAAAAAGAAGGACATGTTAAAAGGATCTATGTAGTAAAACCAGGGTACTCTGTGTGTTTGAGCAGTGCATACAAAGATCTCATTT
>NW_026072025.1:0-2437 GCF_014885135.2 Alexandromys fortis
AAGAAGAAGAAGAAGAAGAAGAAAAGAAGAAAAAGAAAGTAGTAACTAAGACAACCACTGACTATCTCCTGGTAGAAGGGATTTTAGAACAGCAAAATATCCAGGCTGAGAAGCAGGTATTATGGGTTATTTTTTTACCCAGATTTACAAGGAGACTGAGGAGCTAAGGAATCAAGGTTGAGATTTGGAAGATATGCAGCCAAAGGAGCTGAGAAAGGTCATAGAAGGTGTTTGGGTGCAAGTCTCACCCCAGCCCCTGGCATTCATATATCCAAAGAGTCGGGAATGTTTGGGTGGAAGTTCCACCCCAAGCCTCCTCCCATGGGAGTTGCCTCAGTCCAGACTCCACCCCCAGGAAGCCCACCAAACGATGACCCCCTCCCCAGAGATAGTGGTCTTGACTAAGGGTATTTAAACTGTTCTCCTAGAGAACAAACTCTTGATTTTCCAGTCTTCCTTTCCCTTCTCCTCTCTGGGGGGCTGGAAAGCCATCTGGGAGCATTGGTATCCACTAAACCTGGGCCTTTTCTTATTCAGTTTGATTTGGTCTGATTTGGATTATTGTGTCGGCAGAGAGGCTTATTGGGGTGCAGAAACTTTTCGGAAGGATGCATCCAGGAAGCTGTGTGCCAGAGAGTGGGATTGGCTTAGCACTGGGATGGTTGGAAAAGGTGTGTAGTGTAGCTCAGAAATCAGCTTATTTTCCCATCATAGGCACAGAGAACTTGCAGAACAGAATTATTCAGCACGTGCCCTGGGGAGGAGGTACCTTAGGTTCATTCCCCTGTTTCAGACTGGCCAAGCACTTTGTGGCTGCACGTGAGTCACATGGGTCTAGGTACAGGTTGTACTTGGGTGTCTGTGTACCGAGAATGCAGACTTGCAGAATGCAAGAGTTAAGGGGTCATGGTGGCTTCTACCCAGCTTTCAAAGGAAAACCTAGGAAGCAAGGCAGAGTTTCTCACAGGGTAGAAACTTCTTCAGAGAGCCCAGATAGACTGTTTCTGTGTTTTCAGGCATGTTGAGACCCCAGCAGTGTAAAGTGTGTGCTAGGCAGAGCTTCGGGCAGTGTGGAAAAGCAGCCCCAGGTCATAAGCAGAGGTCTTGGGTACTCAGCAAATGTATAAAAGATGCTAGGCTTGCATTTCTTCAGTTAGAGTCTTTGCTGGGTTTCAGACTTTGCTTTGGACTGGGTGATCCTTTCTGGTTGTCTCTAGCCTTATATTGGATAAGGAATATCTATTCTAGTCCTGACCCACCATTTTTATCTTGGAGGTATGTGATTCACTTATTGTTTTACAAGGAATCAGAAATAGAGGTGGTTGCCTTGAGTGTCAGATGAGACTTTGGCCTTTTGAGTGGCACTGGAACTTGTTATGCCCTTGGCTGTGGGATAGACTAAAAGCATTTTCGTACTGTGCGATGATAGGGCTATGGACTGACCTGACTACAGTCTTGAATTGTAGCCACCATGATTGTTACTAAGTAATCATAGCTAATTTTTTGGCGTATTTCCCCAGCAAACCATAAATGGATAAAATCACTACATGTAGCGATTTACCATAGGACTTCTGATCCAGGATTGCTCTTGATTCCTTAGTATTATCTTAAGATAAAGCAGGTACATTCCAGCCATGATAGTCATTTTTGTCCTGACCCATAAATAAACACATCCCTTTGACCCAAATTGCAGGCTCTAACTGGACTTGATACTGTTTATGACCAAACTTCTGTCAGTAAGTCTTCCAGTAAGCTGTGTTCTGTATAGCTGAGGTCTGTTCTGCCCTTATTGTATGAGTGTAGTGGGACTTCTAAGAGATGGAGCTTAATAGGAGGTTTCTGAGGCTCCACCCTTCAGTAGGTGTTAAGGTAGGTTTATGGGACCCAGAGTCAGTCTGTCTGTCTGTCTATCACGTTAGTTATTTGAGACAAAGTCTCTCTATGTAGTCCTGGCTGTCCTGGAACTCAAACTTGAAATTGCCTATCACTGGGATTAAAGGTATACACCACCACACCCAGCCTTACAGTTATATATATATGTGTGTGTGTGTATATATATATATATAATTATATTTTTGATATATTTTATTGGCATTATCAAAAGTTATCCTTGAAGATATGAAATTATTCAGAAATCATGTTCTCGGCTTGCTTATATGTTGGCACTATGCAACAATTAAAATATCAACTGTGTCATAAAATGTATGGGATGTTAGTATGTTAACACTATTTTATTTCAAACTATAGAACCATTCATTCCATTTATTTTTTATTCTACTTTTCTTTGATATTGAAGAAGATAAGCCTTGCAGAAAAAACAGCAGCAACAGCAACAACAACCAATTTCTAATATGCAGGCCTTCAATACTACTGACTAATTACATTTCTTTTTTATTACTTTATTAATACTAGGAATCAAAATTTCCACTCCCCTCCC
>NW_026072026.1:0-2447 GCF_014885135.2 Alexandromys fortis
GGTTGTGAGCCACCATGTGGTTGCTGGGAATTGAACTCAGGACCTTTGGTAGAGCAGGCAATGCTCTTAACCTCTGAGCCATCTCTCCAGCCCCGGATTTTTTTTTAAAATAAAAGATTAAAAAGTAAAAATTAAATTTTCTCATTAGGAACTCAAGCAAATTATCACTGAAAGAAAATCATTGTACTCAACAGTGTTGAGTGATCTTCCTCCAAGCGCTGCACTGTGCCTGAGGCCCGAGGCACCCTCACTGCCAACACAGAGCCAGTTCCATGAGTCCTTCGAGGAATGTGGCTTCAAGAAAATTAAGGCAAAGCAAACAGGACTTGTCAAGTGGATATTCTGTGATCCTCTGTTCCATGCACAGAAAAGACAGCTATAATACTGAGCTTCCTAAAAAGGTCCAACAGAGAGAAAATGGAACTGTAGCATCTTCAGAGGAAAAAAAAAAACTGTGGCCTGGAATAAGACTGGACATCCAGAACCACAGAACTACAGAAGCAGGAAGAGACCTTAGGAGCCTGATGGGAGCAAGGCTGGGCTGGAAAGATGGGGGAGGGGCTGAGCATACAGCAACCTGAGGCTGGTGGGCTCTCACCTAATCCATCTCCTCAGTGGATGCCAAGTCTGAAGGCAATGCTACATGCCACTTACCAAGGGCCCAGGCCCTCAGTGTCAGTCTAAGTTCAAATGACATGTGATTTTTACAAGAACTAGCATTTTAGAGACTGCCATTGCTGAATATCCTCTATTTCTGTTTTATATTCAAGTAAAAAAAAATAAGGACTATAAATTTGAATTATAATCTCAAATTCTAGACTGAAGGAGTAAGATCATGAACAATCGAAAAACGTAAGAATGGAAACAAAGACAGAAAATGCCACTGAGGACATGGGTGAACTGAGCTCTGGTCCATGACCGCTAAGCAGGCAAAAGGTTCCATGCTGCAGGCAATGTTTGCACCTCCCATCACAAAGCCAAACATGGAAGAGCCATGATCTATCAACTTACTCCCAGCCACATCCCCCAAAACCTCAAGGTAAGGATTTCAGTGGACTCGTGGATGCCAATTAACCATTGCAGTCTCACTCACAAGGGACTAACGTGTCAACCAATAGATGGATGGTAAATAGAATGAGGTGTCTACTTGCAATGGGGTATTACTTGACTTTAAAAAGGAGTGAAAATCTGATACATTTTATCACACAGATAAACAAAGAAGGCATCCTGCTAAGTGAAAAAAGACCAGGCAGGACAAAACACAGGGTGAGACCTGTGTTCTGCCGTTGTCTATTTTTTGTGGACTTCTTTTTTTTATTTAAAGAAATGTTTTCATATTACTCTCGAACTAGCTATATAGCTGAGAACAACTTTGCACTCCTGGTCCTCCTGTGTTCACCTCCCAAGTACTAGGATTAAGGCATGCACCACCATGCTGAGTGAGGTTCATATCATTTTGCTTTTATAGCAGGACATAGAATTGGCAACTGAGAAGAAAGTTCAGATGAGACCATGGAGTGGAAGTAGATGGAAAGTGACCCTTAACAGGAATAGAGTCGAAAAAGTTCTGGAGGCAAAGGGCGGTGATAGTGGAGGGTACCCTGACCACGTGCCATACCACTGAAGTGCACATATGAGCACAGTGTATGTATGTCTGTGTAACATGAGAGTGCCTGGTACCCACATATGGTTGAAAGAGGGTGTTGGGTCCCCTGGAACTGAAATTAAAGATAGTATTTTGCCATGTGGGTGATAGGAATTGAACCCAGGTCCTCTAAAAGACCAGTTAATGCTCTTAACTGCTTGAGCATCTCTCCAGGCCCTTGTTATGTAAACTTTACTACAGCCAAACATTAGAAAAACAACAGTACAAAAATAATAATTTAGCTTTGGTTTAAAAAAAAGTTAGGGATAGGGGTAGTAACTGACCACGACTTTCCTGATACTCAAGGTTAGGACTTCTGCCTCAGATTTCTAAGCAGACTTCCTGAGGTAGGAATGACCCTGTTTTCCTTACTCTTTAATGGCATGCCAGAAGCCAGGATTAAAGTAAACGGGCACTGTAAGTCCTCACTTCAAACGAATAAATGGATAAAATGCAATCCCCAGAAACTACATAAAAGCCAATGGGGGCAGGGCACATCTGTAAGCCCAACACTGGGGAAGAGAAAAGAGGAGGGTCCCTGGGGCTCACTGGCCAGCCTATCTAGATAGAATGCAACAGGTTCAGTGAGACTATCTCAGAAAATAAGGACAGTGATAGAGAGAGACACTCAACATCAACCTCTGGCCTCCACACACACATGAGCATGCATGAACAAGTAAACTCACACATGGACATACACCACACACATGCACACACACACGCACACATATATGAGCATGATGGCAAGTAAACTCATACATGGACACACATCACACACATGTACACACACACGCACACATAT
>NW_026072027.1:0-2446 GCF_014885135.2 Alexandromys fortis
TCGAGACCAGCCTGGTCTACAGAGCTAGTTCCAGGACAGGCTCCAAAGCCACAGAGAAACCCTGTCTCGAAAAACAAACAAACAAACAAAAAAAACCAAAAATAAAGAAAAAGAAAAAAAAGACTAAAAAGTAGATTCAATAACCTACCATTTTATCCTATCATTTCTATATCCCCCTTTTTTCTTTACAGAACAAGATTCCTGAATCTAGTCTTCTTTGTTTAGTTTCTTCCCTGACCATGACCAATAACAGCAGACAACCAAACTCTAAATAATGATAAACACTGACTGATCCCAAACCACCCACCCTACCTCTTGGGAATATGGGCATTGTGTTCTTAAAATTACCTCCTGTTGTCTGGGGGTGATGGCATCTTTAGGAAACCCTGAGAAAATTGAGGTAATGGTCAAGTTCTGGGAGAACTAGCCGTTGTCTGGTCTTGATGTGATGGGAAAGTGCAGGGCTTATTTGAAGCCCTGGCTGGAGTAGTTATGAGGCTGGACCATCTTAGCTAACAGCTCTGATGATGTCCTGAGCAGTTTGTAGTCAGAAGCTGACTTTTGGGTGATGGTTGTCATCTTAATGGCATTATTGCAGTCCAGGTGGTTTGTTGGTGCAGGTCCTCATCATCCTGGAGATCTCAAAGATCACTGTAGAAACAGTCATGATTCACTGCAGAAACAAACATTTTGGGAGATTTATGAAATTTTATCCTGTTAGAAATGTGCTATTCCGTTAGGTCTCTTTAATCTTTCTCTTGGGACATTTTTTCTGGATGGTTCTTCCTTCTTCTTTAAATGTTTCATTTGTCCAGTGGGCTTCACATTCCTTAGTTGGATACTTTTTTTCTCCTGAGTCCTGGAAGAACTAGATACAAAATAATTAGAAAATTACAGCTCTCAAAGTACTTCGGCAATGAGGTTGGCTGACTGGTGGAGGTGGAAGGATACTCATTTGCTATTAGTATCACCAACAAGGAGCAAGAGACAGACAGCTCAGAAAGCTGCCTGCAGCAGCCATGTTTTTTGTTTTTGTTTGTTTGTCCCCCCCCCCCCCAGCACAGTGGTTGTTAAAGAGAAAGAAAGGTATCTGGAAACTTACAGAGACAGAAGATTCGAAAATACCTAGTGAGGTGTGGTATTGTCGGGAACAGAGGTGGGTGGAGTTCTGTGAGTTCAAGGCCACCCTGGTCTGCAGAGTGAGTTCTGGATACTTGTGGAGGTCAGAAGACAGCTTGTAAAAGTGGGTTCTCTTCTCCTTCCACTATGCTCTTCTAGGGATCAAATACCCATCATCAGGATCAGTAGCAAGTGCTTTTGCCAGGTGAGCCATCTTACTGGCCCAGCATAAGGTTCTATGGCTATGGTCATATAGGTCCTGCTGCCTAATAGGTACCAGAATTTCTGATTGGATGAAGGAAAATAGATATTCAGTAAAACAACATTGTTTGTAGAGCATCACTCTTTACTTTTTTGGCTGCAATGATCCCACACACCCCAACTCTACCCCCACACACAGTCATTTGACTATTGTCAAGAACCAGCCTTGCAAACAGGCATTTCCATGCACAGCATCCTTAGGCCTCTTGTGTTAACCATTGCATGCTGTTGGTTCTCAGTGTGATCTTAGAAGGCAGGACGTGGCCAGGGGGCTGATGGGAAATGGGAGTTACATGGATATAGGTGTGCTTCTCTCTTCCCACCTTTCTTTAATAAATTGAGAATTTTAAACTTTATTATTGTATGTGTGTATGATAAACATGCATGGGCCTGTACATGCCACGGTGTGTATGTGGAGGTCAGAGGGCAAACCTTCCATCTTTCTGTGGGTCCTAGGGAGCAAACTCAGGTCGCCAGGCTTGCAAGGCAAGTGCCTTTACCCACTAAGCTATCTTGCTAGGCCTAAATTGAGTGGAAGATTTTGTATGTAACAAAAGTTGGCACTGTGAAAATCACTCAGTGAACAGAATGTCAAAGCTTACAGCAGGTTGCTTTTGGTTTTATTTCTGGCTTCTGCACTTTATGAAACAAACTCCTCTGCCCAGCCCACTGGAACAGACTGAAGTTTATAGAATGCTGTGTTCCTTGAACTAGAATTGCAGAGAGCCAGTTAAGGGCACTGGATAGGTTGCAGTTTTGTCTGTTGGCACAAACAGAATGTTGATGGGATCACATTTGCATTGGTGGAAGGTATTCCAGGTAGTGATGATGGTGAGGTGATCAGAGGCAGGGGGATAACTGCCACAACCAAGCAGGAGATAGTAAGAGCCCAGGAAGGGTGACGTGTAAGGACAGGGAGGAAGGAATGGATGTAGCATCGAGTATAAGGAAAGAGGTTGTAGGACAGAGGGAAGAAAGCAGTGTTGCTCTGGGCTTTCCTAGTTGGTTAAGCTCCAGAAAGAGCATTTTTCTTCGATTATGAATTCTGAAATCTTTTTTTTTTTTT
>NW_026072028.1:0-2445 GCF_014885135.2 Alexandromys fortis
TATAATCAGCTAATGGCACCACCATCCACCCAATGACCTGAGTCAGGATCTGAGCCACCCTAAACTTCTCCCTCTCCTTACCAACTCCTTCAGTTTTACTTATTCCATATTTAATGACTCTCTTTGTTCTTACTATCACCACTTTCCAGTCAAGCTCCCATCCTTTCTGACCCCAAAGACTGTATCTGTCTTCAGTTCTCTCTGACTAGCACTCTGCCTCCACATCAGTTTTATTCGTAGCTGCCAGGCTGACGAGACTAGAACACCACAGACAGAGTCAGTTCCCAGTTGAAAAGCCTTCGGAGGCTCCCTACAGCCTCTAGAACAAAGCCCCGGTTTCCTAGGATAGCCCTCTTGATCTAAAGCACACTTCTAACCTAGTCCTGACAAAGTTCAATTAAAATGAAGAGCTTATGTAATTGTCTCCTGTTTTAGACCCTGGGCTCTCGAAAGGTAGAAACAAAATCCTTTCGTCTCTGCATCTCAGCATCCCTCTGTGCCCACAAGAAGTTGGAAAAGGAAAAAGAAGAGGGCATGAAGGTGGGAGGGCAAGCACCGGGAGGTTAGAAAGCGGGGGTGGGGGGAGGTGGGGGGGTGGGACATGATACATTGTATATGCTGGGCCGCGGTGGTGGTGCACAGAGACCAGCAGATCTCTGTGAGTTCCAGGGCCATCTGGTCTACAGAGCAAGTTCCAGGACATCCAGGGCTTCACAGAGAAACCCTATCTGGGACCAGGGAGGAGGAAGGTACATAGTATACATTTATAGGATTGTCAAAGAATTTTAAAAAATAAGTTGAAAATGAAATGGTAAGGTCAGGTGTGAATTTGATGGATCAGTGTTTTATTTTTGTTTTTGTTGTAGACAGGGTTTCTCTGTGTACCTCGGATGTCCTAGAACTTACTTTGTAGACCAAGCTGGCCTTTAAGTCACAGAGATCTACTTGCTTCAGCCTCCTGAGTGCTGGGATTAAAGGCATGCTCCACTACTGCCTGACAAGATCAGTATATATTTTTGAAATGGTTTCTATATTTCAAAATAGAAACAAATAGGGACTAAAGAGATGGCATAAAATTAAAATATATTTTTAAAAAGATTTGTTTATTTTATTTCATGTGTAGGGGTATTTTGCCTGCTGTACCTGGAATGATGGCGGTCAGAAAAGGATGCTGTTGGCTCCCCTGGAACTGGAATTACAGATGATTGGTTGTGAGACACCATGTGGTCCTGGGAACCAAACCTAGGTCCTTTGCAAGAACAGGTGCTCTTAACTGCTGTGCCATCTCTCCAGCCCCATGAATAATCAAAATATATAAATAGTTTTTCCATTAAAAAGATTAAACTATAGTGTGCACATCTTCAAATGTACCATTTTACCATGATCTGTGGGTTTTAGGGTATCCACGGTTATACAGGCCTCACTGCTAGGTAACCACAATGCTTTTTTGTTGCCAAAGAGAGTCCTTACTCTTTGTAGTCATTCTGTGTTCTCCTCCCTTCACCTGCTTAGGTTAACTGGGCAGGACCAATCTCATAGCAAAGATTCTTAGCCGTGAAAAGTCCTTCTCAGCTGTGAGTCAGATCCTCAGAGAGAAAGCAGTGTGAGAAGCGTGTGATATGCGGTTGCTGGTTTTTGAATTATAGGGAGCTGTGTTCAAGGACGAGAGAGAGGCTGCTAGGATTAAGGGAGACCTCCATAGTTAAAAGGAGGGAGGAAACAAGGAACAGAGACCTATCCTATAACTATGTAGGGCCAAGTCATGCTACCAGCTAAATAAACTGCGAGTCTCCCAGAAAGGAACACAATCCTGACTCTTGGATTTTAGCTCGGTGAGACATACGCTAGATTATAGTCTGAAGAAGTAATACTAAGTTTGTCTTGATGACACCATTAAATTTGTGCTGATTTCTTGCAATAATGACAGAAAACCAATGCAATGCAGACTTCTGTAATTTGCAACAGCGTCTTTTGGAGATTGTTATTATAATGTATCCCCACTTTCCTGATGGAGATCAAACTCAGGTACGTATGCTAGACAAGCGCTTTGTCACTGTTAGTTCCATACTTTCATTAGCTGCAGGTAATATAAGGTAATTCTTTTGTAGTAGCAATTATAGCAAAAGTAATCTCTGACTGGGTGGACAGCAGTCTGAGGCTATGTCATTTTCTTCTGACACTATGAAGCATTTGCATATATATTTAACCCAGGCTCTCATATTGGGGCTGTTAGGAGGTAGTTCGCGAAGAGTCCTCATGAATGGGGTTAACAACCTTATAAAAGATCCTCCCCACTATGTTCAGGACTACTGAGACCCCAAGAACAATGGCAATGGGTTTTTGATCCTACTGCACCTATTGGTTTTGTGGGAGCCTAGGCAGTTTGGATGCTCACCTTACTAGACCTGGATGGAGGTGGGTGGTCCTTGGATTTCCCACAGGGCA
>NW_026072029.1:0-2442 GCF_014885135.2 Alexandromys fortis
CCGGGCCAGGCAGTGTTTGAAAGAATACAGTTTCCGTGTAATTATTTCTGGGTATAAGCTAGCCATGCGGGCGGCCGGGTGCCGGGGACGCAGCCCTGCCGCTCCTTATTTCAACAGCTCTGGACCCTCCTGCTGTGGCATCTGGAGTACTGTGATTACGAGCACGTACCACCACACCATACTGAACAATTGCTATCACGATTATTCAATAGCTAGAACCTGGTCCCCACTGCGGCACAATGAACAAGGCTTCTTAACTCAACCCAACGCTCTCAGTTAGTCAGTCTCGGGAGCTCCTGTAAATCAAGACTGCTGACTCTGTACAGGCATCCTCTGGGGACCTCGCCAACTGTGCTGGACACAAGATTGATGGAGCAGAAATGACTGTCAGAACGCCACACAATACGAGAGAGAATAAGATGTCGGAGACAGGTAAAACAGGGCTTAAATGTTGCTTGCTGCGTGTTGAACAGCAAGCAACACACCTAAGTCTACTTTTACTTTTCACCTGAAACAAGGTAAAAATACCAGCTTGACAGTATTGTGACCAACTATAAAGATGCATATGACAGCCCCCTGCACAGTGCCTGTCAGGGAGTAGACACTCTAAATGGGAGCTGCCATAATAAGGGCAATTATTATTCTCCCCCCCCCCTCCAGTCAGGGCAAGGAGTGACGTGACCTTGATTTCCTTTCTCCTTTGGTAGATAAAGAAAGCAGACAGTCCCTAACCGCCTTGCTCCGTTCCTCTGTGGATCAAAACAGCAATGGCGGTGGAAGCACTGTGAACAACACAGGCCCAACACAGACATAAAGCAGGAGGGTTTTCATTTCTGTACATGAACTTTCCAGAGTCTTCCAGAAGAGCTAGCCTTCTCAGGTCAAGGCCAGAAAAAAAGCTGCACAGCTGCACACCCTCGGTTCACCTCAGCCCATTGTGGGAAGCCCACCATCCTTCCCTCCTGGTATAAGGGGCACGGCTAATAGAGCTCATGCATTTTCTGAGGTATTGTTCCTCATAGAGGCCACAGATGAAATAAGCTGGCCACTCTGGCCTCTGGCCTCTCCCCGCTCAAGTCCATTCTCTGATTCCAGGCTGTCGGGAAGCATCCACACCCAAAGCGGTTCAGGTACACTCTGCTTATCTATTCAGAGGGCCTTGGAAATTGTGGTCCAGAAGCAGCGGGCACCAGAGATGCTCTCAACACAGGAGCTGCCTCCCAGTAAATAATGGAAAAACTGAAAGGAGCTGACAGAGAGGCTTCATCTTTTCAAATGAGAGAATTATGCAAATAAGTTATTTTAAATGGAAATCATTATTTAAAACATTGGGACACAGAGATTATATTGAATTTTGCCTAAATTTGTGGACTGGGCTGAGTTAATTAACTATTGATTTATAGTAATTCTTCTGACATAACATGATGACATGACGTCCTTTATTTCACCTCTGACTATGACAACACTCCTACACAGAGGTAAATCCTCACAAAAATTATGTAAGGGTTCCGGCTTTCTCAAAGGTGGGTCTTAAGATCCAAAACTATTTAAATCTTCCTCTTTTGAAGCTGGCTTCTTGTCAGTGCACCACATGTTTTTCTTACCAATTATGTGTAGCTCACACCCTGCCTACCTCTCATTTATCTGTGAACAGGTTTGAGCCGTGCCCAGGAAGCCTTTTATTGACTACCTATAAGCCTAAGCCTTCCACAAGACTTGCAATTTTACTTTGAAATATGTTTTGATGGACTTTGCATTGTATTGCCAGATTCAAAAGCTCAGGCTTGGATAACGGAAGAAAGCAGCTGACAGAGAATGCACAAGAATAGATGTTGTGCCGGGTGAGTCCCGGGAGGAACTACAGAACGGGGACCCCTTTAGCATCCCACTGATCAATAACCAGTGGCCACCAAACAACAACCTTTGTTCCCTGTCAGTCTCTCTGGGGTCCTTTACTGCGGATCTCGCAAGGCTACCATGGCAGTGTCCACAAGGCTGGGATCCACTGATGAGCTGGGCACCCTCTAAACTGACATGGCTGTTGGCAGAACTCAGGTCCCTGCAGCTACAAGACCACTGTGGTTTGAAGCCCCTACTGGCTCCTATTTTCAACACTTGTTCCCCAGGGCTGGGGTGGTTTTGAGAGACTGTGGAGAGTTAAGAAGATAGGGCCTAACTGAGTGAAGTCAGGAACTCGGCACAGAGCCTTTAAAGGTTGTAGCCCAGGCCTTGGTTCAGTTTCTGCTCTCTACTTCCTAATCTGCCACAATGTCTTCCCACCACCACAAGCTCCGTAATGTGTTCTATACTACAATTGATGTGGGAGTGATTTCTTATTAATAAAGAAACTGCCTAGGCCCATTTGATAGGCCAACCCTTAGGTAGGTGGAGAAAACAGAACAGGATCCTGGGAGAAAGAAGCTGAATCAAGGAGTCGCCATG
>NW_026072030.1:0-2443 GCF_014885135.2 Alexandromys fortis
AAAAAAAAAAAAAAAAAAAGACTGTTTCAATAGGGAAAATTTGGATTGCCATGCTTTCTAGAAGGAGGCTGGGCCTAGTCATCGGGTGAGATAAAAGACTCCTCTGGGGGCCACTCCCCATTTCTCTGCAATTCTAACCCCAAGAGTTGGAGAAGAACAACCAGAGTAACACTGTGAACATGGCAAGACTTCCGCTCCTCGTCTTTGTTTGTTGGATAGCCACAGAAGTGTTTGGGTGTGAGAGAGACCTCTGTTGACATACTCCAACATGTATTTCCTCTACTGGTGAGAAACATCCCTGGTCTCTCTGTCACCCACCATCTGGCCCTCTCTACCTCTACCAGAGTCCTCGTGATAGCTAAGAAAAAGAGTCAGTTAGTAACTTAAAGCCCTTAGCTGTCACCAGAAGCTACCAAACTCCACTGAGTCATGAAGGAAGAGCAGAAAGGTTATTCATGGCTAGTAAGAACTCACAGAGAACGTGTCAGACCGCGCCAAAGAAAATACCCTAGACTTCACTGTGTGTCACTAGTGAATCTTTGGTTGGGAAAATGAACTACAGAGAAAAGAAGCTTGATATAAAACACCATGCTGTAAATATATTAAAATGACCTTCTCAGGCCCCCTCACCTTCTGCAAGGCTCCCCCACTCCAAAGCAGAAAAAGAGCATGGTCTGAATGGCTTAGCGTTCTTGACTCCTCTTTCTCTGCTGGAAGCTTCTTATGGCCAGCACTGGAAAGAACGAATTGGGTTCATTTAAGGCAAAGTCTTCAGGTATATCTTTACTGTTAAATGTCTGGGTTTTGGAATTACTAAGACTTGCCATTCCATGAGGAGCACGATATCAGATAAGAAATGTAACCCCCAACTTCTAATTCCCCATTCCTAAATCGATGACAACAAGAACATGAGATGAAGTAAAAGTCCGTGCACACACCATCCGTCCCCAGAAGAGGGTGCTTAGCATTATGGTGGGATAGTACGTGCTCAATAAAAGCCCCTGTTGTTTTCTTACGAATAATATAGTTAATTATCAAAATCCTGGTTACTTACTCAAATGCGGCAAATAAAATTCTAGCAGAGTTGGGCGGGTGGTGGCGCACGCCTTTAGTCCCAGCACTCGGGAGGCAGAGGCAGGCGGATCTCTGTGAGTTTGAGGTCAGCCTGGTTTATAAGAGCTAGTTCCAGGACAGGCTCCAAAGCTACAGAGAAACCCTGTCTCAACACACACACACACACACACACACACACACACACACACATCAGAAACCAAGCCATGTAATGTGTCCCTGTGCCCTTGATGGGCATATAACAGGAACACCATGCAATGACAAGTTCTGTGCCGAGCCCTGTCATACAAACTCCTCATGCTCTGAACTGTTTGTGCCTTATAATTTCATAATCCAACCTGTTTCCACCTTTGCAATTAAAACTTGAGAGATAAAGAGACCCGCCCGGGACCCCCAGAGACAACGTTCGGGAGATGATACAGAGACCAAAAGACTTTTCCATCTCAACGACTTTGGGTTTTCCGTCACTCAGAAGAGCGCACGGCCAGGTTACACACATCCGTGTGCATGGGGACAAAGGCTACCAGGCACAAGAGCAAAGACTGGTCTTCCTGGGACTTGTCAAAGTCCCCCTTACCAGTTTGTATCTGATAAGAGATACAAATGTTATATGTTATAACTTATATGTTAAAGCCTGTGTTTTCCGCAGACTTTAGATTTTCATTTTCCCCATTACTATGTCTTAGGGAGTCATTTCATTTCAAATGCCTCAAAGTCACGTTTTGCTTTAAGTTTGATAACCTTCTGCTAGCCAAAAGAAAATAAGACATATAGCTAAAGAAAATAACACATGGTGCCCGTTTCAAAAAGATTAACTTTAGAGAATCCACATTGACATAGAATCATGCGGCATAGCCTTCTTTGGAAAACGTAGCCCAAAAGGAATAAGGCCTCCAGGAATCCATCCCAGTTTGGGAGCTTAGCACACATAGAACAATATTGATAGAAATAACAATACTATAAGAAACAACTATATCGAATTATTCTAGTAAAAACACACTTAAGATGCATGTGTGTGTGAATGCGTGTGCGCGTGCATGTGTGTGTATGAGTGTGTGTGCGCGTGCGTGTGTGTGTGCATGTGTGTGTGCACATGTGTGCATGTGTGTGCATGCGTGTGCGTGTGCACGTGTGTGGTTATTTATGATGCATTTTAAACTTCTTAATACAATTAGAGAGAAACTAATCCAGGAAGCTCCAGTGTTAATCTTTATTCCACAGGCATCAAAGTATATCATGAGAATTTTTCATTCCCCGTGACGCTTCAACACATACTGCGTGGTTTTAATAGAAAAATCTAGAGTTTCATTATGTTAATGTTAAGCCATGAAAATAAAACATCATAAAAAATAAGCACTTTTTTTTTTTTTTT
>NW_026072031.1:0-2442 GCF_014885135.2 Alexandromys fortis
GTTTTTGTTTTACCTTATTATATTATATTTTATTATTATTCCTTAGAAGACTGTTTTCTAATGAGAGACAGAAAGTGATGGGACAGGAATAGGAGGGAAGTAGGGAAGAACTGGGAGGAATAGAGGGAAATCCACCATCAGGATGTATAGGTGTGAAAGATATCTATTTTCAATACAAAGGGAAAATATGATATTTGTATTTCCACTTGGCATGTCTATAAAGACATAGGAATGTATTTGTGTCTATGTCACCTCAGTACCAAGTATTATCTGGTATATATTTAGTGCGATACCTTAAACATATGAATAGTTTTTGGATTATGAAAGAAGCAATATGTAAATAATTCTATGTGGTGCTATTTTGTTTGTAATCTAACAAATAAAGCTTGCCTGAAGATGAGTGTGTGGACCTAGGCACAATAGTTAACCCTAGAAGCCAGGCAGTGGTGGCACACACCTTTAATCCCAGCACTTGGTGAGCAAAGGGATCTCTGTGAGTTCAAGGACACCATTGAATCAGTCTAAAAGGGAACTGGAGCAAGGGTGGCTCACACCTCTAATCACAGTACTTTTAAGTCACATGCCTTTAATCCCAGCACTAGGAAGGTGGAGAAAAGAATGACGTGACTGGACAGAGAGAGGTATGTAAGGCCGGAGGAGAAAAAGCTCAAAGCATTCCGTCTTAGGATTCACAGAGTCAGGATCTTGGCCACTTTGGTCTGAGGATTCCAGTGAGGTAAAAGGTCACCCTAAGGACTGGCTCCTTTACTTCTCGATTTTTTTAGCATTTACCCTGATATCTGACTCCAGGTTTTTATTATTAAGACCAATTAGAATTTGCGCAACAATTCTAGACTTACTTTTCTCAACATAGCAAAATATATAAGGTACAGAAAAGTGTCTTTTACTTAAATATTATGAAGGTCATTTCTGTTTATCAATTTGTTAATTCAGAACAAGCTTGTTTCTTTTTACTTTGTAAAATCTACCATGTATTTAATTTATGTATATACATGAATGGAACATAATGAGTGGAACTTAGTCAAGTCAATACAAACCATTTAAAACTTAGCAGAAGAATCAACATTACAAAATAGTTTAATCTATTGCAATTTTCTGACCTAAAGATTCTGAATAGAAAAGTAACACCGAATCAAGAAAGTACATTAGCGATTTCAAACAATTATGTTTTTATCCTTTCTATAATTACAAAGTCTCTAACCTTTGTTAGAAAAGTAAATGGTCCCATGATATCTCTTTCATCAATATTTATATTTTCTCATATTCATGTGGGTAATTGTAATTTAAATTGTAAGCCCCCTTTCCCCAATACTCCTTGCCAAAGATCAAGTATTTACTGAACACACACACGCACAAACATGCACTTATACTCACAAATACAAACACTTATGAAAGTACACATGAAACACATGAATACACATACATGCATAAGAACACAAACATGAACACATACACATTATTGAATCTAGGTGACAATAAAATAAATGTAATTAAATAGTATAAATTCCTTATATGTCTAGAAAAACAGGTTACATATGGCTGGAGTACACTATGCCATAGTCAAACGGCTAGACCAATACCTTGTTTGCAGATAGCTAGCTCAGTTTTAACTTCTGTGATGGTTTGAATGAAAATGCCCTCATACATTTGCGGGCTTAGCCCCAGTTAATGTACTGTTTGGAATGATGAGAAGGTTTGGCCTTTCAGACACACTTCCATTGCACTGGTATTGACGACAACACTCTCAGAATTTAGAATGAGAGACACAGAAAGCTTTTGTGACAACCTTTTAACACCCTCCACCAAATAAATAAATACATAAAGAAATAAAAGAAACAGTCTGAACCATTGAAGAGACTCCTTAAAAAATGAGAGAAAGATGCTGAAGTCCAGCTCTTCATATGTGATAGCTTCTGATAGGGTTGGGAGTGGGAAGGACTCAGTTATCTTTAAGGGGCTGGGCAATGGGAGCTTGATCATGCTCTTATGAGTATATGGACAACACAAATTGGACTTGGTATATATTTTTTTCTTTTTTGTTGGGAGAACAAGGGTAGGAGGGTGGACTTGGGAATGGAAAGTGGGAATGATCGTGGTTCATTGCATGAAATTCACAAGTAATCCATAGAAGATACTATATTGGGGGGGGTGGGTAGCAGGGATTGCAAAGCCACTGCTTCCTCATTGCTGAGCACTGTGCCCCCTGTCTGTGCTCTATGCACTACAATTCAGTTCGCACAATGAAATAAACAAACACACATACAGAGACTGACAGACACACAGACATCTAGTCACTGGTAAGAAGCCTTTTTTTTTTTTTTTTTTGGTTTTTCGAGATAGGGTTTCTCTGTGGCTTTGGAGCCTGTCCTGGCACTAGCTCTGTAGACCAGGCTGGTCTCGAACTCACAGAGATCCGCCTGC
>NW_026072032.1:0-2438 GCF_014885135.2 Alexandromys fortis
TTTTTTTGGTTTTGTTTTTTTGGATTTTTCAAGACAGGGTTTCTCCATAACTTTTGGTTCCTGTCCTGGAACTAGCTCTTCTAGACCAGGCTGGCCTCGAACTCACAGAGATCTGCCTGCCTCTGCCTCCCGAGTGCTGGGATTAAAGACATGCGCCACCACCGGCTCCCATTTGCTTTTCTTATATGAAAAACTAAGGACCACATAGAATTCCTTGTCTAGATTTAGCTGAAGTTGAATATGAGTGACCAGTACTAATTCCGGCTTGATATTTTCCATATCAGTTTTAGCTGCATTTCTGACCCTCCCTCATAAGAGGATCCAGTGCCTCCACAGGAGTTATTAGAAGGTGTAGTAAGGTCCAGAAATATTTTATGAAGAGTACTTGCTGGCATCTTCTGTGTAAGCATGTGGCTACGGTAGATGCTAATTAGGTGGGAGAGGACTGAATCCTAAAGGAACTTCCTCCTCGAGATGGCACATGGGGAAGTTATAGCCAAGCAGGGGTTCTCCAGGTAAGCTAGTAACTATGATGATGTGTTCCTTGCCTGGCCTGGCTCTCAGGTGCTGCGATAAGCGGTTGTGGACCCGCATTGACCTGAACCACTGCAAATCCATCACGCCCCTGATGCTGAGTGGCATCATCCGGCGACAGCCTGTCTCCCTTGACCTCAGCTGGACCAATATCTCCAAGAAGCAACTGAGTTGGCTCATCAACCGGTTGCCTGGTAAGCTTTTGTTAAGGATCCCAAATGTGCAGTAATGATAGCTGGATTGTGTCACTTGACTCATTCCCACTTATCTCCTAGGGCTCCGGGACTTGGTGCTGTCGGGCTGCTCATGGATTGCTGTCTCAGCCCTCTGTAGCTCCAGTTGTCCATTGCTCCGGACCCTGGATGTCCAGTGGGTAGAAGGACTAAAGGATGCCCAGATGCGGGATCTCCTGTCCCCACCCACAGACAACAGGCCAGGTAGTTGTCAGGCTACCCTAAGCAGTCTGTCTCATGGAGATGATGTGGCCAAGATACCCTGTTCTGGTTTTGAGTACATTACCCTCTCTCAGCCCCCTCCTTCCATGTGGTTTATGCATCATCAGCTTTGTTCTTTGCTGGAAGACATAGGTTAGAGTTCTTTGTGTGCTTTGGGTATGAGGATTTTAAGGAAAGGCAAATTCTCCTCTGCTTATATGGTCTCTAGTCTGTTTCTTTGTTAACTTAATCTTCAGTGGTTTTAACCTTCTCTTCTGAGGCACCAATATTAGGGTGGTTGAGTGAGAACTCCAAAGAATAATATGTTCCTAGGCCAGATGCCTGAGTCTCTCTCTCTCTCTCTGTCACACACACACACCAAAGCTTAAATGATACATATATGAGGTGGGATAACCACAGACAAGGGTAGTGAGCTAGAATGAATAATATTTTCGCCAACCATAGCTTGAAGACAGATCCTACAACCACGTTCTGATTTTTAATGCTGAAATTCTGGTTTGGGCTAGGATACGCGTCATGAGTATGAAATGAAAGGTTACACCTACCCAGCAAGTGGTGTAACAGCATTTGCTGTTTTAGAGTATTAGTAGCAGAACTTGAACTTGATTTCCTGTTCAGATTGATGGATTGCCTCTCTCCTATCTGCCCCAACAGGTCAGATGGACAATCGGAGCAAGCTCCGGAACATTGTAGAACTGCGCCTCGCTGGCCTGGACATCACAGATGCCTCCCTGCGGCTCATTATCCGCCATATGCCCCTGCTCTCCAAGCTCCACCTCAGTTACTGTAACCACGTCACTGACCATTCCATCAACCTGCTCACCGCAGTTGGCACTACCACCCGAGACTCTCTGACAGAGATCAACCTATCAGGTGAGGTGGGCCCTATACCTATGGGAAGTCCTGGCATCTGTGGGACAGCTAGGCGTTGATGGCGCACACCTTTAATCCCAGCACTCAGGAGACAAAGGCAGGTGGATCTCTGCGACTTCGAGGCCAAGCCTGGTGTACGAGTTCCAGGACAGGCAGGCTAAACAGAAACCCTGTCTGAAAAACCAAACAAATCTAATGCCGTCTAGTCACAGTACTTGGAAATATAAGTGAATGAGACCACCAAGTCTAAAGAAGTTATTATTAAAATTGAAATAATTTCTATCAAAAAATAGAGCTAACTCTGATAGTATCTAACAGTGGTTCCTGATCTACTGTCTAAAGACATCTCCTGGATTCTAAGAGACAGTCTCATGCCTGCAGCCAGAGCGTGAGCAGTAGCCACTAAATACAGGGTTCGCTAATGGACTAGCATAGACTGTATTTCTTTTTTTTTAATTTATTTATTTAATATTATTGAATATCCTCTTTTCTTTTCCTTTTTTTTTAATTTTATTTAATTAATTTATTTATTTATTTTTGGTTTTTCGAGACAGGGTTTCTCTGGTTTTGGAGCCT
>NW_026072033.1:0-2465 GCF_014885135.2 Alexandromys fortis
CAAGGCCAGCCTGGGCTATAAGAGCTAGTTCCAGGACAGGCTCCCAAAAAAAAAAAAAAAAAAAGATTATTTGATGCCTATGTGTTTCATGATATTCTAGCAGTGGCAATCAAAAGCTAATACATATACCCTGCCTTCAAAAGCCTCCGAGCTCAGAGAAGACCCAGAAATAATTATAACCCGTGTGGTATGATCTGTTTGTAGGAAAGTATTATGAAAACACAAACCTTTAGAGTACCATGTGAAGTGCAGTTTCCTGGAGATGGAAGCAGTCTTGTGCACTTGGTTAATTTGGTAGAAGCAGGCAGCTTAATTGAGCAATAAGAATCAGAAAATGGAATTAGGAAGACATTTCTAGGCAAAGGAAACAGCAAGGGCAAACCCACAAAGGCAAAGCACCTTCTGCATGGAGAAGCTCAAATTGAAGGAACTGGGGACCCCAACAAGATCCAGACAATGCAAAGCCACGGGTGACTGCCTGACAAGCTGAAAATTTGCAAGTTTCAATAGATCTTTTTAATTCAGTAGACAATGAATGTTGGTTCAAAGAGTGGGGGAAAGAACAAATATATGAGCAGACAAATCAATAACGACCAAGGAGGAACTGAACAAAATTTCCTTACAAAGATCATCGTAAAGATTTCTATGATGGAGCTGGAGAGATGGCTCAGCGGTTAAGAGCACTGACTGCTCTTCCAGAGGTCCCTGAGTTCAATTCCCAACAACCACGGGGCAGCTCACAACCATCTGTATGGGGTCTGTGGAGCTCTTCTGACATACAAACATACATGCTGATAGAACACTCATGCATAAAACACACACACACACACACACACACACACACTAAGATTTCTGTGACAAAGGGCTGTAATCTCAGTACTCAGGAGGCCCAAGCAGGATAGCCGAAGTTTGAGGCCAGACTAATCTACATACTGTGACCCATCTTGAAAAAGAAAATTTGCCCAGACTCAGTGGCAAATACCTGTATCCCATCACTGGGAAGTGGAGACAGGGGGACCAAGAATTATGATACCTGGTCTCAAATTAAGAGGGGGGTGAGAGAGGGGCTCTAAGAAGTCCCCAATATACGTCAAATTCTCGAAAGTAATTCCCCATCAATTCCAAATGAACGGAATTTGAAATACCCCTGCTTTGTTGACCCACAGTCTCCGCACTGTTTGAAAGGCCTTGCTGCTTCCGGCATTCCTAAGGCCTGCTGAGGACACGGCTAGAGCAAACACCTCAAGTTACTCTAGGAGGGCGTTTTTGGCAAAAAACACTTTCCCGACAAGCTGAACGGCCCCGTTGGCATGACAGCGTCCGCTGTTATCTATAAATCTTTTCATGCTGATTTTGTAGCCAACTAGGTTCAGGAGTCAGGCGGGGAGGGGGGTAGGGCCAGTGGACCAATGGGGCAGAGACTAACACGCTTTCTCCTGAAACACGCCCACCGGACCGGGTCGAAAGGGAGGAGCACGGTCCGCCCAGAAGGACGCCTCCAACTCGACGCTCGAGGTCACCGCTCCGGGTTAGCAGCTCGGGCCGACCGCCCGCGGCCACTTCTAACCCAACCGGCAGGGAAGGCAGGCCGACCCCCAGCTTACCTCGACTGCAGACACCCACAAACCCGCTCCCGACTCCTCTGCGCCTCGCCTCTTCCGGTGCTGAAAGATGACGTCATAAAAGGCTGCCTAGCAACCGCTGATGGTCCATTATCTCTTCAAGAATTGGATGAAACAACCACTCCTAGTGGTTCCTACCGGCTAGTTGTCCCCCAGGAAGACATCTGACTGTCTCTCTCTGAGGCTTCCGACTGTCGCTGCCTTCCGGAGAAATTTCGGGCAGCAATCTTCTGTGGCTTATATACGCAGCCACGTCGTCTCTTGGCACTTCCTCCTTAGGGAGCTTGCTGCATTTTAAGGCCCTCTTTGAAAGGGAAGGGGAAAAAAGAGGATGGAGGTAGTGAGGCAAAACTCATTTTGTGGCCCAGGTTGGCCTTGAACTCGCGAAAATCCTCATACCTTGGCCTCCCCAGTGCTGGGATTGCAGTTGTGAGCACCAAACCCAGTTTTGAGGCATATTTTAAGCTGCAGGCTGGACTACCTTCCCCACATTCAAATTACAACTTTTTTTTTCTCCCTTTAAGGAAAAATCTGAAGACAGAGGGAACCCTGCTAAGAATTTTTTTTTAATGATGTCTTTGTAAATGAACTGATGGCAATCAGAAAAGCAGGAGGTTGGGATGACATATTTGTACAGATTTTTTATAGTAATTCCAGGACGTTCCCTGAAAGTCTTGTATTGTAAATCATCAAAGACTTCTTGGCAAATGAAAGAATTCCTATCTCGTGAGAAAAGCCAGAGTGTAGACTCTTAAACGCAATAGAAACTGAACCTTAAGGAGTTCTCTCTCTCTCTCTCTCTCTCTCTCTCTCTCTCTCTCTCTCTCTCTCTCTCTCTCTCTC
>NW_026072034.1:0-2441 GCF_014885135.2 Alexandromys fortis
AAAAGCAAGCTCCAAGTGGAGTGTCGTCAGTGCTCGACATTCTCTGTGCAATAGATCAGTGCTGCCAGGAGGAATCACATCTCATTGATAGCAACAGAACCCTAATTATTTAAATGCCATATTCTACAATTCTTTGAAGTGACTGAAGATTACCTATCTATGCCGAATACAGTCTCTAAGTATCAAAAGAGCTCAAATAGTCTAGCTATAAGTATAACAAACATGGATGATTATTGACCTATACTACATAATACCTGTATAACTTAAAAACTTAGACTTCATATGTAATAGAATATTAAACAATCTTTAAACAACTGTGTAGCAAATGAGAACAATGACTTTAAAAATAAAATGTGTAAGCGATGATTAGAGGATATAAATATTTCCTAAAGTTGTACCAATATATGAAATGTCTTAAACAGAAGTAAAAACATGCATAAATACAATATGACAAAATAACTTTGCATAGGTGTACAAATATTATAAGCACAAATAAAGATAGAAACACAGAAAACAGTCCAAAGAATCAATGAAACAAAAAGTTGGTTCTTGGAGAATTACTGGAGATAATGAAACAAATGGACTTAACAGACATCTATAGAACACTCCACCCAAATAGGAAAGAATATACCTTCTTCTCTGCAGCTCATGGAACCTTCTCAAAAATTGACCATGTACTCAGAAACAAAGGAAACCTCCACAGATACAAAAGAATATCAGTGTCCACCTGTGTCTTATCAGATCACCACGGATTAAAGTTAGAAGGCAACAACAATGCTACCCCAAGAAAGCCGACAAAGGGGAGGCAGCGGTGTGGAAGAGACAGAAATCTTTAATAAATAAAAAAAGAAGAAAAAATTAAATTATCTATACATAATAGTTCACAAGTATTTACTCTATTACTCACTATTATTATTATTAGTGTGAATAAGCTCAAACTAATCTACCTATTATCACATTCAATATTTTGTTTTCTATGAGATCCCTGAGCCTACAAATTTTCCACCCCAGCCCTATACCACTTATAATAAACCCCCAAATGAAATCCCTAACCCTGAAGACAAGCTTTTTGGAGAGGGGATGTTGTCTTCTAGAATTACTACCAGCTGTCATGGGGGTGATTTTTTTTTCTATGGGATCCTGTAAACTCAAATGACAGTTAAGTTTCAAGATTACTGTCTGGTATAATTGCAGATAATGTCTGAGTAGTTGATAGAGTTTTTGAAGTTCTTGCCTGGAGTTCTGCCAGAACATTGTCAGATGGTGGACCATTTCAGCTAACCAAATTGGAACCGTCTTGAGCAGCTAATACTCAAAACCAGTTTTATAGTAGCACTATCATCAGCATGACATCATATCAAGCAGGTGGACTTGTTATGGGGTCCCATCTTTTTTCTGGAAACTTTAAAGATTACTGCAGGAAAATCTATTTATTGTGGAAAACTTAAACATTATTCATATAGATGTATATTTAACGAAAGATATGATATAAACAAAATAGTTATGGAGAGAAGTAAAATTTTTCCTAAATTCTTTCTTCTTTCTGTCCCATACCAGATGGCTCCTGACATGAGACAGAAACTTTGAATTTTTCTTTTAACAACATGCTTGCATTTAGAGAAGGCTAGCCATTGTCCAACTCCAAAGCCAACTTTGATTTTTAGTGAGTCTATAATTCTACTGGTAGTGTATATATATACATATTCTGTGTATATGGAATCTTATCCTGCCAATGACCTTTCCTCTTAAGTCATCAATACCTGCAATGTGCAAAAGGGCGGGCTACAGGAAGGAAAAGTTGGGGACCTAGGCAGCTTCAGATGAGCTGTGGGTGGGCAATAAACGTGAGTCTGGGACCACAAGTGGAGGAGGGTAGTGAGGGGGTGTGGGTAGGTGGGGTGGAGAGGCAGTAAGCATGGATTCAGCCCCATATTGGGCGGCAGATGAAGGGGAACACGTAGATGGGGGGGGGTGTGAATAAAGGAATCCCATGCTAGCTCCAAATATGGTATAGTAAGTTTTTTTATTTTTTTTCTAAAGGGGAACCCACAGATCACAGTGGGGAACAGGAATGGAATCCAACATCCAGGTGTGGCAAAGGGGATAGAGAGACGAGTGAGGGGATCCATGCTCTTTTTGATACCCAATGCCATGCCCAACCTGGTCCAGCCTCTCAAAGGCCATTGGCTGAAGGAGGTTCCCCATCATAGAATGGTGTATATTAAAATTTAAATTCATATGTATAATACACACATGTTTTTTGTGATACATTTATTTCTTTATTTATTAATTAAAGATTTCTGTCTCTTCCCCACCGCCGCCTCCCCTTTCACTCCCCCTCCCCCAATCAAGTTCCCCTCCCTCGTCAGCCCAAAGAGCAATCAGGGTTCCCTGCCCTGTGGGAAGTCCAAGGACCACCCACCTCCATCCAGGTCTAGTAA
>NW_026072035.1:0-2456 GCF_014885135.2 Alexandromys fortis
CTTACACAGATTATTAGAAATGGGCTAGTCCAGGTGCGAGAGTTAGCCGAGAAGAGGCTGGATATAATGGGCAAGCAGTGTTTAAATGAATACAGTTTGTGTGTTGTTATTTCGGGCATAAGCTAGCTGGCGGCTGGGGTGCTGGGGACGCAGCCCCTCTGCTCCTATTTCAACAGAAGGAGAAGACAGTTATCTTCCAAATAGTAATTGTTTCCCTTGAACAAAGTTAACGATGTGGATGGAAAGTTTAAAGGGTGACAGGATTG
This sequence comes from Alexandromys fortis, assembly GCF_014885135.2. Taxonomy (NCBI): domain Eukaryota; kingdom Metazoa; phylum Chordata; class Mammalia; order Rodentia; family Cricetidae; genus Alexandromys; species Alexandromys fortis. Next base: position 267 of record NW_026072035.1, read on the forward strand.
AAGAGAACAATTGGGTGAGCTGCTCAATGCTTCCGTGAAGACTATGAGCATAAACCAGAGAACATGAATATGAATAGCAGAAAATATGAGTATGTGTTGGAGACTATGAATATATACTAGAGACTGTGGATATGGACTGGAGACTATGAATATATATTGAAGAATATGAATATATACACACTGCTACAGCAAATTGCCCCAGAGACTGTCAGGTGGGTCTAGTCCGCCACCCATGCTCCTGGGCACATGTTTAATTAGCGTTTATGTGCCAACTGCTGTGTTACACACCCTGGGGACACACCAGGGAGACAGAGTCGGTCACTGTTTAAAATTGTTGGTCCGTGGGTTTCTACAAATGACCAACACCTTGTAACCACTCGTTAAATTCGTACTGCTTGAGAAATGACAGGGAGCCCCAAATTCATTCATATCTGATAGCGTCGTGGGGCTGTGACCCAGCCAAGACACAAGCCCAAGCAGCTAACCATACTTGGACTTTGTGGACCCTTTCACAATCTGTTGTCAGGCTCCTTCGCAACCCCATTTCTCAATCTAATTAACAATATGCAAAGGCCCTCATTTCAAACATCTTGGGAGCACTTCTTGCTGAGGAAATTCAGTCCAGGTCCTTGAGTAAAATGTCCTAGACTCTATGCACGTCTTCCCATGTAGTCTGAGTCGCCTCCAGGTAACTTAAACCAAATGTTATGTAAATATTTGCTCGGCTGTATTGTCTAGGGAATGATGACAAGAGAAACGTCTCCACGTTCAGCACAGATGTCGGACTTCTCTTGGCTGTTTCGGTTGAATCCACAGATGTGGAACCTGTGGGTACAGGGGGCCAACGCCATGTGGAAACTGTAAATGACCGGTACTGCTTTCCTGTGGAATTGCCTGGAAAATGTTAAGGCTCAGGTTCCGTCATCTGAACATGTCCCTGAGTGGCTAAAGTATAAAGAAGCCAAATGGTCTGAGTGACGTAAGAGCAAAGGCTCTTATGCCTTAGCATGGGAAAGTTCCAGACCATTCTGTTTCACTCCAGGTGAGTCATTTCCTCTCCAGTGTCCCCCTTTCCATGAGGACTGAACTAAGGAGAATCCTCACCAAACTCCCCATGAGCTTCACCACGGCACATAGTACGGCTTGATGCACAATAACCAGCTGCTGTCTTTCAGGTCACCTCTTCCCAGCTCTGGGAATCTCACACTTGCAACTGCCCCCTAAGTGCTGGGATTAAAGGTGTATACCACCAAGCCCAGCTCTCAGGTAGCATCTCATCGTACTCAGCCCTAGGTTTCTCCCTCCATGTCCAAGTGAAATATTACAACAATCACCACTCCATGTTTTCTTTCCATACAGACGGGAGGGTTTTCTGGTATATGAGTCTCTGCACTGTTGGGAACTGGCCGAAAAGATGCGTATGTGTGGCTCCCACCTCGATAGCTCAGAACTAAAAGCTAACCCTACATACTTTGTGGGAACTTCTTTGATACTTCAAACTCCTCCATCACAGATTCAAGGTTTTGCCAAACCCTTACTTCATTTACCAAAACAATTAGACTCCATCTCTTAACTCTTATCTGTTTTTCTCCAGCCCATAAAAGCCTTGTCCATGCTGGGGTAGCCACCTCCTTGCCCCAAGTAACCATAAGGGTGCACATTTGCTCCTCAACCGAAGTACACCGGAGACATCAGTTTGCTGAAAACGAATGACTCTTCAATGTGACATGACTCCTCAGTGAAGACACTTTCTACTTTGCTAAGGAAGGGAAAGAAAAGCATTATTAGGTACTTTAATATTTGAAATTGTCAACTGCAGGTTTAGAGGAGTTTTTTTTTTTTGATGGGTTGTTTGTTTTTTGTTTTGGTTCTTGTTTTTGTTTTTATTTGAGACAGGGTATCACATAACCCAGGCTGTCCTGGAACTCCTGAACCATTTGTATTCACTAGAATCAAATGTGTGTGCCACCAGGCCCAGCCTGGCCTGCTACATCTGTTTTAAAATAAACTTGCTGGCCAGCCATGGTGGTTTATGCCTCTTAGTCTTAGTACTTGGGAAGCTGAGGCAGGAGGACTGTCAAGTGTTCAAGTCCAGCCTAGGCCAGTCAGAGCTATAAAATGAGAGTCAGACTCAGAGAGAGAGAGAGAGAGAGAGAGAGAGAGAGAGAGAGAGAGAGAGAGAGAGGGAGG
>NW_026072036.1:0-2432 GCF_014885135.2 Alexandromys fortis
CCCATTCCCTTGTCCCATCACCCTCTCCCTCCAGCTAAGGGAAGCCCTTGCTTCCCAGGTGCCTTTGGCATAGCAGCTCAACTTTTCTATTGCCTTCCATCAGTCTCTCGGTACCCCCTAGATCTATTTTCTTCTGGCATAATTCTCTTTCTGTTGTGAGACCTACAAATGCGAACACACACACACAGTTTTTTGTTTAATAGGGAAGCTGAGATATTTGTCAATCTGAGACTCGCTTATTTCACCTAATGTAATGATGTCCAGTTCCTTCTATTTTTGTGAAAAATCCACTATTTCATTATTCTTTTTTCAGAAGTATCTATTTTTGAATCAGATACTAATATGTTATTCATGCGATAGTAAATTATAGATTCATGAACCTTCTTACACACCATTTTCAATGGCTCACTTAAAAATTGGCACATTTAACATGGGGTTATTTAACACTCAATGTAGAAGATCCTTCCATTAATATTTCTTTTTTATTTTATTACTTAAAAAATACCATTCCAAGTTCCCACTCCCTCTCCGCCTCACATTCCCTCTCCCTCTACAGACCCTACTATCCCACCCCATCCAATCCTAAGAGAGGGCAATGCACCCAACCCTGTGGAAAGGCCAAGGATCTCCCTACTACATCTAAGTTGAGCAAGGTATACATCCATAGGGAATAAGATTTCAAGAAGCAAGTACATGCAGTAGAGACAAATCCCTAATGTAATAATGTCCAGTTCCTTATGTCACTATTTTATTTTTCTTTGCTGTTGCACAAAATTTAATTGTATAGCCGTACTATACATCTTTATTTGGTGATGTTCATCTAGGCTGCTTCCACTTCCTGCTATGTGAACCATGGAGATGCAGTTATCTGTGGTCATCTCCCTGAAGCCTTTGGGTATAAACCCAGGAATGGACTAATGGTGGTATTATATTCTTAACGAGGGCCCAAGACCTCTTTAGGGCTCAAATCAGACACTACAACAAGCAAAAGAAACTTAGGAAATCTGCGGGCCAGCAAATTCTCATACCATGCTGTTCCAAACATGTGTCTATTTTTCTGGCTCTATTCTAATTCTCCTGTACGAATTCTAATTCCTCTTAGCTTCTTCTCCTCTAGCCTCAAAACTCCACTTCCATGTGTGGCTTGAAGCAATGGGAGTTACCTCTCAGTGGTCAAAAGCACATTCCTAGGGTAAGTGATAAGTAGTAGCCATTTACCATGGCAACACAAGGTATCAGGAGTAGCTGTGACCACAGCCTAACAACATATGCCAGTGACAAACATGAGACTTAAGTCTTTTTCAGCTAGACCTGACAAGTGAAGAACTGGCATGGGATTTTAGGGTTCTTTGTGTAGTAACCTTGGTTAGACATCTCTGACTCTGACCTTGTGCATAGCTGTAAGGTTTTAAACTTATGATCCATTTACAAAAGCCTTTAGTCAAATTTGAACTTGCTCTGAGGTAAAAGTGAGGTAATTGTATGTAGTTAGTCTGAGCAAAAGGAACAAAGCATGTCCCAGTATAGAATCTATATATCAACATTATGTAGATACTTAAAAAGTCATCTTCCTGACACCCACAGCTATCTGTGCCCATAAGATTGAGATGGGATCATGAGGTGACATATACGTGTCACAGGAGAGTACACACTACAGTGCAGGCATTGGAGAGACACCAGGCTGCTCTAACAAATGTGAGCAACAGTCGATGGTCCTGTAGGCTTTGCCTGGACTGGGTCTCCTGCATCCGATAACCACTCCTCTGGTGGGCTGACATCTGAACACTAGTGGTCACCGGCTGCAACTCTCACGGCCTCCGGCGTTTTGTGTTCTCTGAGCCTTCTCTGCTGCTCCTCACATTGACTGTACGAGTTTACACACCACAGGCAGTCAAGAAAGGTTCCTCTTTGATCAGCAGCCATTTTACTTCACACTTACGTATTTACATGTAAATGTGTGTCCATGTATGTGTGTCACAGTGTAGATGTAAAGGTCAGAGGACAACTTAGTGGAATTGATTCTCTTCTTCCACTGTGTGGGATCAGGGAATTAAATTCAGGTGGTGAGTCTGACAGACAATGTTTTTACCCAGTGAGTCATCTCTAACATATTCACCAGTATTTGTTGTAATTTTTCTTTCAGAATTTAATTAAAATGTAATTACATCATTCTCCACTCTCTTTCCTCCCTGCTATCTCTCCAATGTCCACTCCTCCCGAACTATCATAAATTCGCAGGCTCCTTTCCTTTAATCATTGTTATATATACATTTTAAAAAATAAACATAAATATATTCTGCTGACTTTGTCTCATGTTGCCTGCATGTCTAGGGTTGGCCACTTGGTATTGGATCAACCAAGGAACTTTTCTCTGAGAAAGCCTAATTCTCCCTCAACAGATGCAAGATGTTGGTAGCTCCTTATTTATGGGT
>NW_026072037.1:0-2437 GCF_014885135.2 Alexandromys fortis
AGAGCCTCACCTTATCACCCCAGCTCAAGGGCTCTGCTGCACAGCAGGGCCTCCTCTGCTGGCTCAGGCCCTGTGTGGATATTCAAGTTCTACACTGGGCACGATATATTGTACTCAGATTTCCTCCTGTCAGCCACCTCACAAATGACCACACAGAGACTTCTTATTAATTATGAAAGCTCACCCTGTAACTTAAGCTTATTCCTAACTAGCTTTTTTTTTTTTTTTTTTTTGTCTGAGAAAGGGTTTCTCTGTGCAACAGCCCTAGCTGTCCTGAAATTCGCTTGAATTCCTTCTGTAGCCCAGGCTGGCCTCGAACTCAGAGAGATCCGCCTGCCTATGCCTCTGCCTCCCGAGTGCTGGGATTAAAGGCGTGCGCCACCACCGCCCGGCTCACCACCCAGCTTCTAACTTGCTCTTATAACAAATTAACCCGTTTATATTAATCTGCATTCTATCAAGCAGTGTTACCCTCTCCCATCTTCACCTCTGTTTCCTCTCCATGCCTCCGGCATCTCCTGCACGTGTGCCTAGATTCTTCCTCCTCTTCCTGTCTCTCCCCAGGAATCCCACCTATACCAACTGCCTAGCTATTGGACATTCAGCTTTTCATTACACCAATCACAGCAATACACCTACACACAGTGTAGAAATATCCTACAACAGATGCTTGCCAGATCTCAGCATTTGGGAGGTAGAAGGAGGATCAGAAATTCAAGGTTAGCCTCAATTACATAGTGAGTTTGAGGCCAACCTGGGTACCTACCACCTTCCCCAAATATAAAGCAGTTATGAGGAATCCAACCAGCTCTAAACATTGTGACTTCAGTGCCTCTGTCATGATCCAACTTTTTTTTTTAAAAAAGATTTATTTATTATGTATACAACATTCCTTCCATGTGTGCCTGCAGGCCAAAAGAGGGCACGAGATCTCATTACAGATGGTTGTGAGCCACCATGTGGTTGCTGGAAATTGAACTCAGGACCTCTGGAAGAGCAGCCAGTGCTCTTAACCACTGAGCCATCTCTCCAGCCCATGATCCAACTTTTTCATCCTCAGAAAATTTCAATCACCCAGCCAATCGCTCACAGGGATGCAGGGAATTTAACTTGGCTCTTCTGGCACACTTTGAAGGCAATGAAAATTAGGTGAGGCCGGGCGGTGGTGGTGCATGCCTTTAATCCCAGGACTTGGGAGGCAGAGGCAGGCGGATCTCTGGGTGTCCGAGGCCAGCCTGGACTACAAGAGCTAGTTCCAGGACAGGAACCAAAAGCTACAGAGAAACCCTGTCTCGAATCAAAAAAAAAAGAAAAGAAAAGAAAAGAAAAATTGGTGAGTTCTATGGCTGGAACCTGTAGTTCCAGATACTCAGGAGGCTGAGGCAGGAGGATGTTTTCAGGCCAGAAGTTCAGTCTAGGCAACACAGTGGAGACCGTGGCTCAAAATAATTCATAAAATAGCTAGGAGGTGGCTCAAGCGTTTAATCCCAGCACACAGGGAGCAGGAAGCAGAAACAGGCCAAGGTTTGTGAGTTCAAGGCCATCCTGGTCTACTGAGTGAGTTCCAGGACAGTCAAGGCTACACAGAGAAACCCTGTTTCGAAAGGAAAAAAAAAGAAAGAAAAAAAAAAAGAGGCTAAATGAATGTAAAGAAGAGGAACGGGGCAGAAGTTTCGGAGATCTGTAAGCAGGGTTTATGTTGGGGTGAGGTGGGTTCAATCACACACCAAGATGAGGTCTGCAGGTAAAACCTCCCCAAACAACCAGCCAATTATTCTCTACCTAGATCTGCGCTTTACCAATGACCTAGAACTTGTCAGACACTCCCTTAACCACGCCCCCAGGCCAGAACAGCTGTGTCACTTGCGACCTGGTCCCTGGACCTGAAGAAGAAGGGCGCAGGCCCGAGCCCGGTGGTGGCAGCTGGCCAAACACACGGAGCGGGGACGGAACGACGCGCAGGAGGAGGAGCTTGCAGCCAGCTCGCTGTCATGTCGCGCCAGGCAAAGGATGACTTCCTGCGGCACTACACGGTCTCGGACCCCAGGACCCACCCCAAAGGCTACACGGAGTACAAAGTAACCGCGCAGGTGAGGTGGGACTCAGCGGGAGACCTCGCCCTTTTAAGCAGCCCAGACCCGTGTGGTGCCTTAAAGGCAAAGAGCTGTAGGGAGGTCGCAGTTTGGCCTGCAAAAATGGGTTTCCCCTTTAAGAGCAGCCTGAGGCAGGAGACGTAAGGTTCCTCACCACCTGGGGCGGGGCTGAGGTCACTTTTAAAGCCCGTGGACGGTTACCCCTTGCCGGGCCAGGTTAGCGTCCCCGCCCTACTGCTAAAGCTATCTGGACGCGGTCCTTCCCTAATCACTTAGAGTAACTTTTGGTTATTAGCTCTGTTAGATACATAAAGCCTCCCCCCCCCCCCCCCCCCCCCCCCCCC
>NW_026072038.1:0-2452 GCF_014885135.2 Alexandromys fortis
GGTTCCCTTGCTCCTACGTTCATTATACCACATGTCGCCACCCACACTTCAAGCAGAAATTGGCAGCCTGCTCTTGGACCTCCAGAAATGTGAATTTTTCAAAAAAATCATCATTGCAGAAAAACCTCAGCATAAAGTATTCAGTCTTAGGTGTTTTGTTATAGTAGTGAAAGATAAACTACAGCTGACCACTTCCAGCATCTCAGTGCTTACCAAAGAAGTATTTATTTTTTACTCATGTCTCTGTTTAATGGGGGTAGTGGCAGAGAAGTGGGATCTGTGAAATATACATTATTTCAGACATTTGGTGTCTTCCTGATATGGGATTGCTAAGGCTACTACCTTCTCTGGTAAGCTTGTAAGCATGACAGAAATACTCATGAGAAGTTTGGAGGGCATGTTTGAGGGTGCCCCTGACTTCTCACATCCATTTGTTAAAACTCATTCTTGTGATGACTTATAGTTAATTAAAAGACAGGCCGAGAAATATACAGCATAATTGTGACTAGGAGAGAGGTGGGAGGTAGATGTTAGTAAATGGTAGATGCCAAGTATGAGGAAGGCCAGGCCAAATTATTGCCCATAGGCTCTCCTGCTTGTAAATATAATTTTATTTGCAGATGGCAAAGGTGTTGTTTCAGTTCCCTCCTATAATAAATTATTTTATCACCCATTTAAAACTCTCATGGGGAAGGAAGAACTTTATTTTGGACACATTGATTCTGATATTTTGTCCATGGTCTAGGAACACTAGGAAAAAATACACAGGAATGAGTTAAAAAAATCAGGTTGGATCTTGAACATCAATTTTCTTTGAACTTCAAATCACATGGGAAAAAAATAATATAAATTTGGATGTCAATATCTTCACCCTTTAATCATTGAGTTTTAATTTTTTCCATGAAAATTTGTGATGAGAAGTAATTTATATTCAAATTGGGGCATCTTCTAATTGGTATTTCATTGCTGAAGTCTCTTAATGTTGTCAGTGAATTTCATTGTAGAAATAGAAGAATCTATATTTAGAGTAGCAGTGTGATCTATCACCCAAATCAGAATGATTTTGAGAAAGAAAAGCATCTCTTAATAATTATGTAGGAACAACAGGTACAGACCATTTTGGATATCACTCTAGAAATATTGGAGAATGTGGAAGGACATAATAAAGAGAGGAGCAATGGAGGGGAAATAGATCATGCCTGTAAAAGATTTAATCAATCAAAATTTCTTATCCACATAACTTCCAACTTCTCTTGCAATGGTTCCCAAAGGATCCCCCAATGAGCAAGTGAATTAAGGTGTGTCCAGTCAGGAAATGAGAAGCAAAGGCCAGCATTTCAGATGGAGGACATGGACACTCAGGGTGGAGTTGGTTGCTCACCTGATGGATGGCTGAAAGAGCGGAAGGGGAGGTTGCACAGACATTATTAACTATAGGAAAATAAAGGGCTTGTTTAGTGCTTGGCTCTGGAGAAGTGCTTGGTGAAAGGAAGCAGACTGTTCCACCAGGAACTATGGATCTTCCCCCTGGGATCACCACACCCCTGGCTGTCCACAGATGTCCGCCCGTGGTGGGCAGCTCCTCCCTTCCTGAAATCTCTTTTCGTTGTAGAGCTGTCACATTCTCATTGTGCATTTGCTTTCCAGTGACCTGGAGGAGGGGAAATGCTGATCCTGTGCTGAGTTTGGGGCTAGTAAACGGGGCATGCTCAACTCTGCCTTCCCTTCCCCTGGGAGCATGCTCCATGTGCAAAGTCAATGCTCCCCACTGTCTCTTCAATGCAAACCTTACATCTGAATTCCTTTAATTAGTATGTATGAGCACTTCCTCTATTTTGGCCTCTGTTCTGGCTTGGGGACTTCAGACTGAACAGGAAAGATCCTTGTCTTACAGAAGATCCACACAAGAAGAATGTATATAAAAGATAAAAAAAAAAACCTCATGTTAAATGGAGAAACAAAATGAGGTACACAGAAGTGATTTCTGTCTCCATCCCCACAATGTGGAAGGACAGAACCTATCCTCTAAGGTTGTCTTCTAACCTCTACATATGTGCACATGTACATACACAAACACATAATATTTATTATTCAAATATAAAGTACTTAAGAATATTTTAAATAATATTATTGTGTTTATTATTTAAATAAATTGTGACAAAGACTTTTTTTAAAAAATCAAGATCTGAAATAAGATATTTGTGGGAGATAAGACCGCTGAGTTGACCATGGTAGTATTAAGTAGTGTAGTTGAGATGAGCTTCCAGAAGAAGAAAGAAGAAGAAGAAGAAGAAGAAGAAGAAGAAGAAGAAGAAGAAGAAGAAGAAGAAGAAGAAGAAGAAGAAGAAGAAGAAGACGACGATGACACTGGACAGGGAGTTGTGTGAAGGAATTATGTCTGAAAAGGACCTATGTGTATGTCCAGTGTATTTGAGGGACAGCAAACAGTGAC
>NW_026072039.1:0-2410 GCF_014885135.2 Alexandromys fortis
TGGGAATCAAATGTTAGGTCCTAATTCTTTCAAAGAAAGTACTTTATTGACTGTGAAAGGTCCCCAGCCTCTCTGAGATGAAGCAAGCACTTACTCTGACTGGCAATATGGAATGTTGGAGACTCATCTTCTGAAATCCTAACTTTAGAATTAGGCTTTTTATCCCATAGATTGTGGATGATTTCAGAAACTCTCCTAGTTTTCTACCTCATCTATTGCCTTTTTTTTCCTTCTCTTTTGTTTTCTTTTACAACCAAAGTTCTTGAAATCATATTTCTACATTGACAGCCCAACTTCCTCTCGATAAACTGGTTCCCTAATCCCCTACATCATGACTTCTGTTCAACTGTAGTACTCATGCTGTATTCCCAAAAACAATAACAAAATTAAATTAATTTTGAGTCACCAAACGTTGTGGTCTTTTCATGGTATAAGGTCTCCTTAGCTTTTCTGAAACACCAGAGTCTTTTGGCCAACACTAGACCCACTAACTTCTTCTTAAAACTCCCTGATAGCTTATTGTGACACTAAGTACATTTTGTGTTCCTGTTCATCTGTCCATCTGCCGAGATCTCTACTTCCTTCTGTTTCCCAGCTGGGGACATTTTTCAAAATTCAACACCAGTCTGCTTTGCTTTCCACGTGGCCATCTGTGGAGACTTCCTTATTTCATGTCTTTAATCTGGAGTCCATCTCAGGCTGTCTCTCCAGCTCTGGTGTCTCACTGAAGAAGTGGTTTCCAGAGTGGGTAGACAAGATGGCCCAAGGGGAAGCAGAAGGAGCCTGTTAGAACTTGCTCTTATAAATTTGTTCTTAAGAGTAAGAAAGAAATTGAGACTCAAAGATACCATTTGAGATTGATGGTTTATCCACTAGGCAGGCATTCATGGGCCTGGAACAAGGATATCTTTGTTTATTGGCCTATGCCTGAAAGGACATAGGTAGTTTACATGTGACCAGGTAAGCAGATTCGTGGGGGTACAGTACCTGATTTTACTCAAAGTAAAGTTTTCAAAATGGACCAAGTTTTTAAGATTCCTGAAAGGAGCCATGGCTTGAAGACAGTGCCAAAAATGTACTTGAAGCTTGCAAGAGAATGAGAGGACTGATCTTTCTGTTGCTCATAGTTCATCATCGCCCCTTCTGTAAGGATGAGGCAGATGACATGTTCAGGTATTCCTTTGGTCACTTCAAATACTGTCTGTCGTTCATAAGGTTTTCCACTGAAATAAAAAAGTGCATTTGTATTATTCTTAGGTAAAATAAAATCATTGTTATTTCTTTGCTCTAACTCAATAAAACCTTAATATCGTATTATTTTAATTGTACATGATATTCTAGGGCAATAGTATTTCTGTTTTTCTGTTATGATTTATAAATATGTGTGCTAAGGTTAGAATTTTTACCTAATGGGTATTTTACTAACAGAGTTCATCGTCAGCACAGGTTGTAGACCATTGTTCAAGAAGTGGACCTGTCTGTAGTTCCAGAGCTTTGTGGGTGTATATGATGGTGTTTGACTTGAACTTGAGCAGTTCAGCCACTCAGCATGTCCATATGTCATATACTCCATAATATAGATCTGGGATGGATAGCAGAAATAGAGCCACATTCCTGCTAATAACATGAGAAAGTCCCCAAATCCAATCAAAGGGGAAGGGGCAGAGAGAGGCCCCAGAAACAGTTCAAGATATTTTTATATGCTTTTTTTTCTTCCCAGAATACCCTAGAAAACGTATTTATTAATCTCTCTCAGCCTGAGGCAGTTGAATGAGATGAGGGTGACTTTGATTCAGCACTGTGATGGGTCTGAGGGCAGGTCAGAACTGTACAGTACAGAATACCTGAAGTGATTAGAAGCAGGAAGACCTAGAAGAGGTAATTTAAAACTGGTGCCTCGCAGGTGTGGGGTGGGATGAAGGTTAAGAAGTAAGGATGAAATTGTAGAGTCCATTTTCTCCTTCCTGTCCCTGAATATGAGTTTGACTCTGTATGAGTCAAACTCAGGCCATGAGGCTCGTGTGACAGGCATCCACCTGGCCCTGATTCATCATTTTTGACCCTCTATATCTGCTTGTCACTCTATGTCTCTGGATGGCCTTTTATGACATGTTTGTATCTTTCTACTTGGTTAAATAGCAAGAAAAGAATCTCTTTTGTTCTCAAGGTTTTGTTTCTATGATCATAGCCATCTTTCAAAACCATTCCCCATTTCCTCAGACAGGGCCATTTGGTTTCGTGAGATAGAGTCACATCAGTTACCATGCTTTCCTCACGGTGGTGGACTGAGATCCCCTGCAACTGTGAGCCAAAATAACCTTCCCTTTCTTTTGTCAGGCTTCTCTACCCCCCCCCAAATATCTCTCTCTCTCTCTCTCTCTCTCTCTCTCTCTCTCTCTCTCTCTCTCTC
>NW_026072040.1:0-2436 GCF_014885135.2 Alexandromys fortis
GGGCTGGAGAGATGGCTCAGAGGTTAAGAGCATTGCCTGTTCTTCCAGAGGTCCTGAGTTCAATTCCCAGCAACCACATGGTGGCTCACAACCATCTGTAATGAGATCTGGTGCCCTCTTCTGGCCTGCAGACATACACACAGACAGAATATTGTATAGATAATAAATAAAAATAAATAAATTAAAAAAAAAAAGATAGAGCTTTGTCTCCATTGCGGGTATAGACATCTGCTCAGTGCTGTGTATGTTCGCCCCAGCCCGGCTCAGAAGATAGGAACACATAACCAGGATACGTACATCAATACGGTTGGCAGGGCCCAGTGCAGACGGCCATGTTAAAATAGGCTGCCCCATCCCCCACTCCCCGCAACATTTGCCCGAGAGAAGGAGCAAGCATGCCAACGATGGGGCCAGTTGTCAAGGCTGCCTTTGGGCACCTGCCGAGCTGTTCTATAGGCAAACAGGCAGGCCCAGGACTCCCACAGGGATACAGAGCAAGGCAAGTCATGATCTCAATACTTTGCTCTAACCTTCCTGACCCCAAGGCACGGAAGGAGTTTCTGAAGGCCACCACCCGCTTGTCTAGACCCCACAGCTCCAGGAGTGAGTCCGTCATAAAGAATGTGGCCAGATGTGCATTCCAGCCTGGAAGATCTCAGGGACACTTTTTATTTTTGAACAGGGTCTCATGTAGCCCATGCTGGTCTCAAGTGATCTTGAACTTCTGATCCCCCACCCCGCTTCCTAAATCCTGGGATTAGAGTGTGTATTACATGCCCTGCTTTATGGGTGCTGGGTATCAAATCCAAGCTTCATATCGGCAATGTAAGCCCACATCCTCAGCCCCCTTTAAACACCAAAAAGATCATAATTACAGCTAACATTTGCAAGTGTGGCATGCCATGCACCTCATGCTGTGTCTTTTAACCCCTGTAACCTTGGACAGACCTCTACGAAACAGCCCTATTACCGGCACTTTCATCTTAAGAGGGCATGGGATACCCTAAAATGCTAAGTGACTTACCCATACCAGCACATATTTAGCCCCAAGCCGACCTAGGGCTTAGACCCCAGCAGCTGGCTGTAGGTCCTAGGTTTTACAAATCTCAGCCAGCACCCACTGCCTTGCCTGGCTGTCAGCCTTGGCTGTGGTCCCTGTGGACAACAGGAAAAAAAAAAAAAAAAAAAAAAAAAAAAAGAGGCCCGAAATGGCTCCCATTGGCCCTGTGCTTGCTTCCCACTGGGTATTGACATCAGCAACTTTCAAGGTGTCTCCATGGTGACATCTCATTCAAGTAGACGACCTGCTCAGGTGGACTTCATGTAGGACCTCAGTGTAAGTGAGATACCACACACCCCAGTCTCTCAGCTCCACCTTCAGGGCGATGCGGAGAAGACAAAAGGTCGTCTAGGGTCATTACTAGGAGGAGTAGACACCTGCACAAAACATAGCTGCTAGGAAGAGAGTTGCCGCTTGCAGCATCTGCTGTAGGAGATGGCTTCTCGGGCGGGCGTACTGAAGAGCTAGCCGCGCTCACAGAGCTCCCTTGTCTGCTCAGGAACTCAGCCAGCAGGCAGAGGAGTTGGGTGCCAGCAACTCCATAGTCTGTACAGGGCACACAGTCCTCAGGACACCGGGGACCTTGTTCTACCTCAGGACCGGCCCACATAAATTTTCTTCCCTTTTTGAACACCGGTTTCCCCTCTTAAGTGTAATAACGTCTCCAGGCTGAACTGCCGAACCCATTAGGGTCACTGGGTCCCTGGCAGTTGCTGATGGACAATATGGTTTGGCCTTGGAGTCAGACTCGGGCTTTGGAACCAAACCACCCCAGGAACAAATCCTTTCTCTATTCCTGACTGGGGACGTCTTGCCAAAGTCCTTTCTCAGCTCATCCTAGAGGCCAGGACGGTCAATCTCACCTTAAATCAGCCCCGGAGCATAGAGTCGTGGCTTAAGAAACCCAGGGCGCATTAGTGCCTCTCCTGCTCTTTATACACGGCTTCATTCCCTGAGGTGGGGATAGAGGGCACAGGGGAAGGAGAGACACATGGACAGAGCGGGGAGGGAGAAAAGAGAAGAGCGGGACATAAAGAGACTCGCGGGGATGAGCGACGTCTAGAGAGGGAGGACAGCGAGAAAAATTGTGGGGGGGGGGGAGGAAAACAGCAGAGCAGTTGGTGACGGGATTGGCGTTGTTTGGACTTTGCTGCCCTCTGCTGGTCACTGTGTGGAAGTAGACAGGGTGGCTCCTACTGACAGAACACAGGGCTGGAAGGCCCTTTCCCAGCACACTTGTGTTGTTTGTTTGCTTCTGTAAAGCAAAGGACACGGTCAACAAGACAAAACGGCAGCCTACAGAATGGGAAAAGATCTTCACCAACCCCACATCAGACAGAGGTCTGATCTCCAAAATATACAAAGAACTCAAGAAA
>NW_026072041.1:0-2398 GCF_014885135.2 Alexandromys fortis
AAAAAAAGGAAGAGAGAGAGAGGAAAACAAGTGTGAGATCCGAGTTCCCAAGCCCCACAGTCAACATTAGCACTGGGAGCACCCAGCAGGCTAGAACTGGCTGTTGAGTGTTCGTGGGTTTGTCACCTTGGTGGCCCAGCTAGCTGTCTGCTTTCACAGCAATTGCTGTCAGGTCTTACCCACTAGCCTTCCTCTGCTGACAAGTCCTCTCGTGTGACGGTGCCCACATAAAAGTGGTAGAGAGATGTAAGAATGCCTGGAGCAAAAGTCTGGGCTGGCATCCTGAGAAGCTACCGCGAGTTTTGCATTGAGAGCCTGTCCCACTTGAAACAAACAAACAACAGACAGACAGACAGACAAACAAACAAAAACTCCCCCGTTCCGTTGTGGAAGTTTAGATGTGACGAATTCTGCTGACTTGGTTTCTGTTGTGCCCACGCATTTCCAGGACAAAAGGCTAGTGTTCCTGAGCTGTCTACTGGGCTCACTGTGAGTACAAAGCACTGTGGGAATATTCACTGTAGCCCAAGACCCAAACATTTTTTTCAGGAATGTTATTAGGTGTGTGTAACTCCAAGACAGGGGTATATGGTATCGTGTGAGTTTCAGAAAAGCCTGTGGCTGTCTCAGCTGGACACTTAAGGATGGGTGGGACTTTGAAGTAGGAATGCAAAGGTGGAGGACATTTCAGAGAGGAGAACCCTGGGAACAAGGAACAGATGTGTTTTCTAGAAAGTTCCATGCCTTGAGTCCAGTCCAAAGGATGTGGTTGTTATGGGAAATGGAGACTGTGAAGTGGGAACAGGGTTTAAGACCTTGGATCTGGTCCTGGATTGCCTTAAAGGGGAAGTAAGGAAGTTAAGGTTTTATCTAGCAGACAGTCAGGAGCCATTGAAGTTTGTTGAGCAGGCAGTGCAAAAGTCAAGGCAAATTAAATTTTAGAACATCTAAATTAGGCTAACAGGAGGTAGAGGCCTCAGACTGGCCAGATGTGGACTAAATCTGGTACGTAGATATGATGTGTCATGTTTGACCTTCAGGGAAGTTTTTAAATGTTTAATGCCTTGCCAACATTTAAGGATGAGATTAGCTGGGGCTGGAGAGATGGCTCAGCAGTTAAGAGCATTTACTGCTCTTGCAGAAGACATGGGTGGGTCCAGTTCCCAGCACCTACAGGATGGCGCACAACCTCCTGCCTATGACTTTAGTTCCAGAAGAGTTGGCATCCTCTTCTGGCGTCCATGGGCTCCAACATGCATAAGCTGCATGGTTCATAAACATTCCTGCAGGTACACACACACACACACACACACACGTTTAAAAATGAGATTATAACTTTATCTTAGTTTGATATTTACTATCTAAAAATCATATTTAAAATGCCCTATTTACTCATACTTGTATATATGCTTTCCTTTACTTATAAAAATAAAAGCTAAAGGTTTATCAAAGGTCAAAACTGTGAACCTTAAAGAAGCCCATTTATAGCTGCGCAGTGGTGTTGCACACCTTTAATCTCAGCACTCAGAAGGCAGAGACAGGTGGATCTCTGTGAGTTCAAGGCCAGTGCTAGTTCCAGAACAGGCCCCAAAGCTACAGAGAAACCCTATCTTCAAAAACCAAAAAAGAAAAAAAAAAGCCCCATTTATCAAAATATGAGGATATGGTTCTGATTTTTTTTTATTTTAAAGGAGAATTCATCTTCATAGAAAGCACCTGGTTTTTTGCCCTTTTTAGTTAAGTTTCTTTTTAATTTATTTATTTTTATTTTATGTACACTAGTGGGGTTTTGCCATGGGTGTCAGGTCCTCTGGAATAACAGTCAGTGCTTGTAACCATTGACCCATCTCTCCAGCCCCCTTTTTAGCTAAGCTTTGAAGACATTTGATGAATTGTCTGGACTATCATATTCCTATAAAGTCATTGATACAAAAAAATTACATTTAAATGGTGACATGTTGATATTTAAATTGGGAACTAAGGTTGTGTTTCAAGGAATAAATTTTTAAAATGAAATTAACTACAAAGTTTCAAGTTCCCACCATATCCTTAAGTGTTAGACTTTCACACTCAGGACATGTGAATGGGTAAAACACTTGCCATGTAAACAGAGGTCCCAGAATCCATGCAAATGCTAGGTGGCTATGATGGTCTTTTGTAGTCCCTGCACTCTGGAAGCTGAGATTCCCCAGAGCAAGCAAGCTAAGGAGACTAGCTAAACCAGCAAGTTCTAGGCTTGAGCAAGACATTCTGAGTCCATATATAAGGTGGAAAGTAGTCAAGAAAGACATGCAACATCAACTTCTGGCCTCTACGTGAATCTCTCTCTCTCTCTCTCTCTCTCTCTCTCTCTCTCTCTCTCTCTCTCACACACACACACACACACACACACACACAC
>NW_026072042.1:0-472 GCF_014885135.2 Alexandromys fortis
TCTGTGGCAGGCAGCGGCAGGCAGATCTCTGTGAGTCTGAGGCCAGCCTGGTCGTCTACAGTTCCAGGACAGGTGCCAAAGCTACAGAGAATCCTTGTCTCAGAAAACCAAAAAAAAGAAAATTTTTTTCCTCTGTGTCTCATTTCCTCTCTTTCTCTGAGCAGGCCCAGGAATCCTAAGCACCTGTAGGTGATCTAGGAAACCTCCTGTTGCAGGGGCCCTGGCCTCCACTCCTGGCCCCTGAGGGCACCTGGTGAAAGGAGAAGGCAGATTTCAGAGACTAGTCAAATTCAAGGTCACCAGCCCTTCCTAACAACTAGAACTCCTTGCTGAACCGTTAAAGGGTGAGGCTAAACCGGGCAGTGGTGAAGCGCAGCACGCCTTTAATCCCAGCACTTGGGGGGGGGGGCAGAGGCAGGCGGATCTCTGGGAGTTCAAGGCCAGCCTGGTCTACGAGAGCTAGTTCCAGGAC
>NW_026072043.1:0-2435 GCF_014885135.2 Alexandromys fortis
TAATCCAGCAGCATATCTTTGGCTATCCTGGAACTTACTCTGTAGACCAGGCTGGCCTTGAACTCACAGAGATCTACCTGCCTTTGCCTCCCAAGTGCTGGAGTTATTTTGTCTAAAATCTCTTCTCAAGCTCTCTCAGGTTTTATGTGGATGTAGTTGGCAAATGTTGGGCATGAGCCCAAAATAAAATAAAAACCCACTGCATTATATAAATTATCAATTATGTCAAATTAAAACTACAATTTAGTCTCAAAAAGTGAAATTGCATCAATGGAACGTAACGATATTTTTAAGATTTGCATGCTGAAAATAGTCACATAAAGTGAAAAATACTTAAATAATTGGAAAGTAATGGTATGTTAATTCATTAAAAGAGTGAACACAGTAAAAACATCAATTCTCTTCAAGTTTGCTGTGTAATAATGCTGCTAGCAAATTCCCAACATCTTTATAATAGGGATTCCTCTTTCCCCACATCTTCACCAGCATTTTTAAGGAAAGGTAAAGTAACTGGAATAGCTAAAACAAGTTGAAAAGGAATACTGCAGTGGGAAAGATTCATTTAAATACTTACTATATTGCTGTAGTGGCCAGGACTATATTATATTGGTTGAAGAGCACAGATAAAGGAGAAAGAAAAATAGAGAGAGAATCCAGAAGCAAAGACACAATTGTGCCACACTGATTTGACAAAGGTGGAAAACATTTAGTAGAGAAAAGAAATTATTTTATAAGCAAATAGTGAAACAAAAGAGAATTTGAATATCCACAGTACAGAATAATGAAAACAAAAGATGAGAGAGAGAAAGCCTTATGAGTCTCATACATTATATAAAGTCAACTCTATTAACACAAATAAATCATGGTTGTGGTTTTAGTCAAGGTTTCTATTTCAGTGATAAAATGCCGCTGACCAAAGGTCTAGTTTCTTAAAAATTATTTCTTTTATCTTTTTTGGAAGGAAAGGGGGAGAAGAGCAGAGAGAGAGGAGGAGGAGGAGGATGAAGAAGAAGAAAGAAGGGAAAGACAGAAGCTGCCTCTTCGAGAGGGAGATGGAAAAGGAAGCTTATTTTTTGATACATAACATGATCACATCAATCCCCCTTTCCCCTTTGCCTCTCCAAATATTCACATATTTGGAATCCTGTGAGTAGGAGAAATAATCCTCCTCAGGGAAAACTACCAATTGGTTATTCAAAACCAAATGACCAGTCATAAAAATATATACAAGCAACATTATGCAGTTTGATTAGGTTGTACTTATGTTGTTTGCTTTTTTGTAGCATTCAGGACCACCTGTGTAAGGGTAGCACTGCACACAGTGTTTTGGGCCCTTCCACAAATGATCAATCATGAAAATGCACCACAGGTTTGCTCAGAGTCCAATCTGGAGGGGCCATTTTTTCAGCTGAGGTCCCCTCTTTCTAAAAGATTCCAGTTTGTGTCATGTTGTCACCAAACTAGTCAACATTGATGTAAATTCAAAATATAAAGTATAACACTGTTTTGAAAAAAATGTAGGAGGGGCTGGAGAGATGGCTCAGTGGTTAAGAGCATTGCCTGCTCTTCCAAAGGTCCTGAGTTCAATTCCCAGCAACCACATGGTGGCTCACAACCATCTGTAATGAGGTCTGGTGCTGTCTTCTGGCCTGCAGACATACACACAGACAGAATATTGTATGCATAATAAATAAATATTTAAAAAAAAGAAAATATGTAGGAGAAAATCATTAGATTCCATGTCTAGGCAAAGATTTAGACATTTTAGAAAAAGTCTGATCAACAATAAGGAAAAAAACAACAACTTTGATTTGGATAGCCCTACCTTTCCACAACCCCATCTTCCTGTTTTCCATGCCACTCCCCACTTAAACCTATCTAAGCCCAGTATTTTTCCACTTATAATTTCATATTACATATATTTTAGTTCCCCCTCTCCTTTATGCTTCCCATAATGGCCTCTTTCTATTGACCTATATTCTATAGTACTCCAGGATAAACACACAAAAAGAGAGACTGTAAGTTAAAATCCACATATGAAGGAGGATATGAGTCATTCGTCTTTCTGTGCCTACTTTCATTATAGTTTTTTTGTCATCAATCTATTTTCCTGCAAGTTTCATAATTTTGTTTCTCTCTACAGCTAAACAATATTCAATTGTGTTGAAATAGGAGCGGCGGCGGGGCTGCGTCCCCAACACCCCGGCCGCTTGGCTAGCTTATGCCCGAAATAACAACACACAAACTGTATTCATTTAAGAACTGCTTGGCCCATGGACTCTAGCTTCTTATTGGCTAGCTCTTACATATTGTTCTAACCCATTTCTAATAATGTGCGTAAGCACCCCAAGGTGCGCTTATCGGGAAGATTCTAACCTATGTCCATGTTGGGTTGGAGCTTCATGGCGTGTGCCTCAGAGAGCAGAGCTATCAGG
>NW_026072044.1:0-2433 GCF_014885135.2 Alexandromys fortis
TAGCTCTTGTAGACCAGGCTGGTCTCGAACTCACAGAGATCCGCCTGCCTCTGCCTCCTGAGTGCTGGGATTAAAGGCGTGTGCCACCACCGCCCAGCCTACTGTAGATTTCTTAAGGAAAATGAGAACTCCCCCAAATGGGGAGGGATTCTGGGGGAAGAATATCCCAGGACACCTCCTAGTCCACTGCATACACATCAAGGTCTCTGCCTCCACAACACACAGGATTCCGGAGAAATTAGTGACCCCTCTGGACCCTACAGTCCACGTCCCCTACCTCCCATGCACCCAGGCAGTTCAGGCCCAGTTCCCAGCGGGAAGAGAAGTGCACAAATAACAAGTGGCTTTCTAAGGCCAGCTGTTTCCCAGGGCTGGGGAGGGGAGGGTGGCCAGGCTTTGGAATTGGAATGTGCAGGATCTCCCTTTCTCCCAACCGCCAGATGGTCCCTCCGCAGACACTGGAAGCCCTAGGCAGGCACTGGGGACATCTGGGGCATAGTCACTTGTCCAGCTGAGCTCCTGACAGTGCCTATTGACCCAATTGACGCTCAGCTCAGCGCTGGGAGGTGGGAGCTTCTGTCCTCTATCCCAGAGCTGAGGTTGCTACATGGCTGTGGAGCCTACAGTCCTGCCTCTAACCCTGTGACTGCCAGGCATTGCTATTCCCAGAGCTTGTGGGAGGAGTGGGGAGGTCACTGGCCTGGGTCCAGGGGTGCGTAGCCGTGCCGCCCTCACTCAGCAGGATCATGAATGTAGGTCTACATGTGAACTAGGACACAGTTTTGTTTCTGTGTCTGTGTTTGGTATTTCAAGTGATAGCTTGGTAGTGTGAATTATGATGGGGAAAAGTGGCCACTGATGTGTCGCACCCCTCCTGGCTCAACCGTGTCCCTCTCAGAGAAGCCTGGGACAGCAACTTGGCCTCTCGAGCTAGAGTCCTTCCAGATCACAAACAGGAACTAAGGTTGTGTATCCTTTCCTATAAAAGGGGGAGGCAGAGCCCAGACACCTGCGTTCTTTGGTCTATTCCAGAGGCTTAGCTGCTCCTCCAGGAGCTGGCCCTTGGGAAAATGTGAGGCAGGCCCAGGTGCCGTCCCTGCGTCACTCTGGTATTGGGTGAGATGGGAGGACAAGGGACGGAGCTCCAGGATGGACATCTCTGAAAGCCTGGGAGGTAGGAAGTGGCGGCAGTTCTCCACCTCTCAGATGGAAAATATTTGGAAAGCAGATCTTGAGCTTCCTTTGGCCTGTGCCACTACAAAGGCTCTCCGGAGCCCCCTCCCCTCTTGCTCCAGCTCCTAGTCACCTGCTTCACAGGTAGCTTGGCAACAGGACCTTCCTGGAGGACATCAGTTCTACACTTGGGAGAAGACCTTCCCAGAGCCTCAGACTCCCATGCCCCTCCTGTATTAGGTGTCCCATGCAGTCCTCTCTTCAAACACCCTGCTCTCAGGCAGCTGCCCAGCGCTGCTATGACAATAAACAAGTCTAAAGCCACGAAGCCCCTCTGGCTCGCCCTTTTGTGAGCTTCCCCCACCCTTTGTTATCCTGCCTCCCTCCCAGCCAGTCTTCTCCATTCATCCCCGCCTTCCTCTCCCTAATTTTTCTTACTGAAACTTTTTATCTGCTCCATTTCCGGAGAAAATTTGAAGTTTGCTTTCTCCCTACATTTGAAAATAATATTTTATTGTACCCATGCTATGTAACAGGCCCATAAACACTGCCTCATCACCAACAGACTAACCGTGCAGGCCAAGCATCGGGCCAAGGACCAGAACCATGACTTCAGCAGCTCCCACTGCCCCATAGGACACTGTTGCACACTGCCCCACAATGGCTAGGACAAAGGCTACAGCAATTTCATTCTTTCTGACTTGACCTCTCCTGTAGCAGACCCACAGACCCATGGTAGTAGGCCCGAGACTGTAGGAAATTACCCAGTCTAGGGATCTTTGAGGGACTAGGAATGAGATGAAGAAACTCTAAAAGTTGCCCTTTTCCTAAAACCCAGCTTGCTGCTCAGTCACTGGCCCAGTGTGAGAAGAATGAGAAGCCTGGGACATGGAGGGTGCACTGTGGGATGGTGTAGAGAGGAGGCTTCTAGAGGGCTTGCCACCTGCCACGAAGAAGCTGAGGTATGTACAGCAAGGGCCTGGCTGGGCTCCAGGCCTGTTCCCCCCCCCCCCCCGCCCCTCTCCAACACACACTAGGTAGTGGGCAGGAATGGTGCCAATCAGTGGGGCTCTTGGAAGACAGATGTGCACCTGCTGCTTCCCCCTCCCCAGCTTTCCCAGGTGATGGGCAGGGACACTTCACCTATTTTTTTCTTTTTCTTTCCTTTTTTCTTTTTTTTTTTTTTGGTTTTTTGAGACAGGGTTTCTCTGTAGTTTTGGAGCCTGTCCTGGAATTAGTTCTTGTAGACCAGGCTGGCCT
>NW_026072045.1:0-2437 GCF_014885135.2 Alexandromys fortis
AGACCCCAAGAACAATGGCAATGGGTTTTTGATCCTACTGCACCTATTGGTTTTGTGGGAGCCTAGGCAGTTTGGATGCTCACCTTACTAGACCTGGATGGAGGTGGGTGGTCCTTGGACTTCCCACAGGGCAGGGAACCCTGATTGCTTTTTGGGCTGACAAGGGAGGGGGACTTGATTGGGGGAGGAGGAGGGAAAGGGGAGGCAGCGGTGGGGAAGAAACAGAAATCTTTAATTAATTAATAAAGAAATAAATAAATTAAAAAAAGAAAGTAATTTAAAAAGCAATTGGATAACTACTCTTGAAGAAAATAAAAAGAATACAAAAAAGAAAAAAATGTTCTTGTTAAAATGTCACAAGAACTTCACCTTGCCTGGATATAACTTTTGCCTCTGGCCCTACTAAGGCTTAGTGCTCTCTCCAAAGCCCCCCTTTTTATCTCACCATTTGAACTCATGTATGGGCAGCCAATTTTAACCCCCGGCCTCTCACCTAAATCCTCTCCCCTTCCTGACCACCTGTTTACTCCACTGTTATCCCATCTATGCTTCCTAATATGGTATTTTATTAACCACTCATTACCTCAACCATGGGTTAATTCATTCCCACCCCTGATTAAAATAGGGGATCAGTTATTATTTTTCCCCCAAGACCAATGCCTCTCACCCCTTTCCCCTAAATGCCAGGGCCCACTTAGAGTAATTCTTGTAACTCCCACAGCTGCCAAGCTTGAGGTACTTCCTCATTGGATTCATCTGTCCATCTTAAACCTTTTACTCTTCCAGCTCAAGATGCCCCCTCATATGCAGTAACTCAAACTGGAACTTAAGTTCCAGAGGACACCAGGATCAGCCACTGTTTCTCAAGTTCCAAAAAAATAAAAGTCTCATCCTTACTCAACTCTCTTGTGCCAAAAACTCCATATACTCCCCCTCTTCCTCTTTCTCCTGTCTGCTTTACCAACTTCCCCATATATCTCCAATGTCATGCTTAAATTTCCAGTTAACCACTCAGCTGTTATTATAGGAACCATCATTAAACATAGAGCTGGAGGTACAAGGACTGTCAAAAGCCCAAGAAGTAAGAAACAATAATGAGTTTGTAGTCCCAAACTCCAAAAACTCACAAAACAAATTTTAACATAACGGGTTTTTATCACTGACTGCAGCAGTGTTTCTTGGATGTTAACATAATAACATGATGCAAAAGAATTTATATCAGGTAAAACATTAAAGAGTCTAATAATTATCCTTTTCAATAATTTCCTCCTTCTTCCTCCCTCCCACCATCTTCCATTCTATCGTTGTAATCATAAACTTTTAATATGTCTAAAATTTATTTCTTTTCAAACACTTTTATAAGCTCCAGGGAGCTAATTGGACCCACCTAAACAGACCAGACTCACACAGAATAGGTATTATTTAATTCTTTCCTTGTCATTACTGGTCTTGGGAACCCCTAAACTTCTCCCCTCTATCTTCCATCTTGGGA
Organism: Alexandromys fortis; assembly: GCF_014885135.2. Taxonomy (NCBI): domain Eukaryota; kingdom Metazoa; phylum Chordata; class Mammalia; order Rodentia; family Cricetidae; genus Alexandromys; species Alexandromys fortis. Next base: position 1,493 of record NW_026072045.1, read on the forward strand.
CTCTCCTCTATTAATCACTAGTATCTAAAATCTTTTTCCCCAGACATAATTTTTGCCTTTTCAGCATCTTGCAAGGTCCAAGCTGCCAGCCGACCAGTTCCTCCGAGTCCAGAAAATACAACAGTAATCAACCACCCCAGGACATGGTCAAACATCCCAACTCCTTGATGCCCACAAAGTCAGTGTGAAGCAGTCATGAGAGAGACCTTACGGCACTCCATTGACACCCATTAAGATCCTCAACCCCTCCCCAAATTTTTATAATAAACAAAAGGTTGGAATGTAATTATTCAGCCACGGATAAGGCTGCACTTCTGGGTTCATGTGGGTGGACCCTTTGTCATGCCCTATGTGACCCACGTGTGTGCATGCATGGTTACCTCCACATGTGACTCAACTAAAACCCTTGTGCGCATGCTTGGGTCACCCATCATCTGTGTCATTAGTTTCTGACGTACTCACGCAAGCCCCCTGTGCACATGTGCAAGGCGTGGGTCACCTGTCATCAGCATGTGATGTAATCACATCTTCCCTCTGTGCACATGTGCTAGCCAGCCTTTAAAAGCTGGACGTACCATCTTTGCTCTCTCTCTCTCTGACCACCATTCCCAGGCCTGTGAGCACTCTTTCCTTTAATACACTCCTAAGTGGATTTGTTTGCGTCTCTTTTTTTTTTCTTCTCACTCATGTCAGATCATTTCAGCCACCTGTTCCTGGGCAATCCTCCTATGAGTACAGAGACTCATGTTCATGGAAGATACCACCTTGCATATTGGTTGATGAATTATACTAATAATAATTTCCTGACTTTCATAGCCATTATATGTAAAATAACATTGTAAGAGCTTATATAATATGCTATGATATGGGATGTCCTTCAGCATATGTGTTACTTTTATTGGTTGATGAATAAAGCTGTTTCAGTCAATGACTTAGCAGAGTAAA
>NW_026072046.1:0-2434 GCF_014885135.2 Alexandromys fortis
GATCCACCTGCCTCTGCCTCCCAAGTGCTGGGATTAAAGGCCTGCGCCACCATCGCCCGGCTATACACATTTTTTTAAAAATCTAAAAGTAGGGCTGGAGAGATAGCTCAGTGGTTAAGAGCATTGCCTGCTCTTCTAAAGGTTCTGAGTTCAATTCCCAGCAACCACATGGTGGCTCACAACCATTTGTAATGAGGTCTGGTGCCCTCTTCTGGACGGCAGACATACACACAGACAGAACATAATAAATAAATAGATAAATATTTTTAAAAAATCTAAAAGTATTTGTTAATTTCTATAATTTTGATAAATGGGAAACTGAGGTGAGATTGAGAGTTCAATGCCAGCCTGGTATACCTGGAACTGGAACTTTCCTCAAACTAATAAAAAACTATATAGATGTTAAATTATATAAAAAGATGTAAAATGTCCAGGCACTGGTGGTGTACGCCTTTAATCCCAGCACTCGGGAGACAGAAGTAGGCAGCTCTCTGTGAGTTGAGGTCAGTCTGGTCTATAGGGTGAGTTCCAGGACAAAACAATATGTAAAATGGGACATGAAAACTTTAAAAATGAGGATTAAGTGTATCTCGGGTCTTTTCATGTGTGCACAGGTACACATGTATTTGCAGGTGCAGGTAAAAGTCAGGTACCATTGCCAGGGTCCCCCACTGGCATGGAGTTGATCACTGGCTAGTGAGCCCGAGGGACCTGCTCGTTTCTGTCTCCCCCGTTTTGGGATCATAAGCTTGCACCATAATGCGCAGCTCCAGAAGGGGAGGGGTGGCCTAGGAATGAAAGGCAAGTCCTCATTTGCAAGTCCTTTCCCCCTGCACAGCTCTTCCCAGCCCACCCTCTCCTGTTTGAGACAGGGCGTCATCCTCTAGTCCTGCATGGCTTGCACCTCTGTACAGCCCAGGCTGGCCTCAGATTCACAGAGACTGTTCTGCTTTCCTGAGTTCTGGGATGCCACACCCAGGTATCTTTTGTTCTTTTATTCTGTTCTTATCCTTATGATCATGTTAAGTTGCTATCACTTAAAAATCAACATGGGAGTTTAATATCCTCAAATGTTGGTATCCTGGAGCCAGCTGTGATTATAGAGGGACCACTTTACACACGTCCCATTTGTCAAAGCTTTAAAAGAACTGGAGGAATGACTCAGTGGTTAAGATTCTGTATGACTGCCGGGCGGTGGTGGCGCACGCCTTTAATCCCAGCACTTTGAACTTTATGGATAGGCTTGCTAGATCCCAACCCCCATGATGTCTGCTGCATAAGAACGTACTAAAAATTATAGTTCAACAGGTGCAGAGAACTGATTAGGTATATTTGGTCACTAGATGAAATAAAGGGTTAGGAAGAGGAAGGGCCATGATAGAGATAATGAGGCAGAAACTTTCTATTCATAAGATGAAACCACTTGCCTGAGGTTTACATTCCCAAGGACAAGATTTCCTCTTCTAAGGATGCTTTATGTCTAACATCTGTTCCTCATAATATACTTTTCTTAAATATTGCTGATGTGACTAAAAGAAGCTTTCATATTGTGCCAACTAATGACACATGACCTTCTGATTTGTTCTTTGTTTGAATGCTATATAACGAAAACATGAATTCAATAAAATCGCAGCAGATTCCAACCACTCTCTTGTGTGTTGTGTTTGTCTGTCATTCGCCGAACTTGTGCCTTCCTGTTACCAAGACCCTGCTTCTCCCACGGTCTGAGTGGCTCCCCTGAGCCGGTCTGTGGCAGAGAAACCCTGTCTTGAAAAACAAACCAACAAACAAAAAGATTCTGTATGACTCTTGCAGAGGAGTACAGTCTGATTCCTCACAACTGCCTGTAACTTTACCTCTCGGATATCTGATTCCTGTGGCTTCTCCTGATACCTACACACATGTGGCATACACTCATATAAACACATACACAATTAATAAACCAAAATATATCACTGATGCTAGCATTATATTTGCCATAACAAATGCCTAGAGTGAATATGAACACCAAGGTCACCTGAGGGTAGGAAAAGTCCCCATTACAGTGCAGCTTTCCTAAGGAATGGGACCTAGTGGATAGACAGGTGGTTTGGTGGTTAAGAATGCTCGCTGCTCTCTCAGAGGACCAGGGTTTGGTTCCCAGCACCCACAGTGGGCAGTTTATAACTGCCTGTCAATCCACCTCCAGGGGATTTGATACCTGTTTCTGTCCTCTGTGGGCATCAGGCATACAAGTGGTATACATCCACAGATGTGGGCAAAACACACATAAAACAACAATAAATACATCTTAAAAGTAAAAAGAGGAGGGCTGGAGAGATGGCTCAGAGGTTAAGAGCATTGCCTGCTCTTCCAAAGGTCCTGAGTTCAATTCCCAGCAACCACATGGTGGCTCACAACCATCTGTAATGAGGTCTGGTGCCCTCTTCTGGCC
>NW_026072047.1:0-2430 GCF_014885135.2 Alexandromys fortis
TGTGTGTGTGCGTGTGTGATGTGTGTGTGTGTGTGTATGAAGACCTATAGTGAAATAGGTTGAATTATTGACTAATAAAGACAGGTTAAAAGGAAAGGCCACAGGAAGAACTGTAGTAAATAGGGAGAAATTACTGCATGAATTCCCATAGACTGTGACATGGGAAGGGCCCCTCTTCCCTCCATGTAAGGAGCAGCAGTGCATCCTAGTCCCCCAAAGCATATTCTTTAGCCCACACATTTTAATTATTTTAAATTGAATGTGACTATATTTCATGTCTGGAAAGTCTAATAAAAACTCTGTTGTTTTTGTTACTTCTCCATAGTTTATACAAGCTTACTATGTCCTTACTTCAAGATCAACTAATTTTTAATGTTGAATTTCTTAAAAATAGGCTGACTTAATCTCAGTTGCTTCAAAGAAGACTTGGAGAGTCTGAAATGAATTCTTTCTACAACTACTTGCCCTTTGGCAGAGATCTGCAAATTTCTCTAAACTTACGACAAATAGAAAATAGTCTTAATTTTGTAAGATAATGAGAGTCTGTGTATTGGCCACAAAGGGAATTGAGAGCCAAGTCAAATGTGAGGGTGGTACAAGTTAGATCACTGTTACTCTGCATAATATCAAAATGACACAAACTTTCCCTAATGAAAGAAGAAATAAAATTAAACGATGTCCTAATTTTATATTTATATTGCTACAACAAAATAATGTTTAAACATCAATTTAAAGGGCAAAACATCTATGTTATCTTATAATTTTAGTTAGAGTCCATGGGAGCAGAACTTAAAGTGAAACTGGATACAGCACATCAGCTGCAGAAAGGAACAGTAAGTAATAAATGCATGCTGACTGCTTTACTAGTTCTCTTTACTCTATATATTAAAACACCACACTCAGGGTAGATGTCTCTACCTCAAAGACACAATTAAGAAATGACATTCACAGATATACACACAGAATAATCCTCACGGACACTCTCATGAAGAGTCTGGGTTTCTTTCAAGTTAATAATTCAAGCAAACACAAAAGGAAATTTCTGCAATACAAAGGAAAAGGTGAAAATCATTTTGGAACATATGAACTGTTAAAAACAAATTGAGAATCAAGTCTCAGCCTGTGTATACAGAAGCTTGTAGCTTCAGTCATACACAAGCCACACCATTTGAAGCACTGTTCTCCAGTTTTCTCTGTGGGGAGCACAGAAGCTGGAGTGAATAAACAAGAGTCAGGTCTACATGAACATTCATCTGCCTATAAAGTGTCCACCTTCATTCTCTTTTGAGGTTTCTGTCCTGCCCAGTTCCCACAGTCATTAAGTCCCAAATAAATCACACAAATGTCTACATTAAATATAAACTGATTGGCCCATTATATCGACTTCTTATATAATTTATACTAGCCCATTATTCTTTTCTATGTTAGCCACGTGGCTTGGTACCTTATTCAGCAAGGCAGTCACATCTTTCTTTTTCTGTGGCTGGGTCACGACGGCAGATTGCACCTTCTTTCCAGAATTTTCTTGTTCTCATTGCCCTGCCTATACTTCCTGCCTGGCTACTGGCCAATCAGCATTAATTTAAAATATAATTGACAGGGTACAGACCTTTGTCTCACAGCACTGGTCTCCTCCAGCATTGTAAACACCACACCTTTCTTCTAGCATTTATGGTCTTCTTCTACCTTCACTCTGTATTCTCCATATATGCAAAGTTAATAATTTAGAATCTATTTCTAGACAAGTAATTAGTAGTGCTAGAAGAATGTAAGAAGTGGTGGGGGCAGTGTTAGAAGAGTGAGATGGCAGGAAATCTATTTTAATTTTTTTCTGTATACAGAGCTATGCTGACTCACCTGAAATATATCCGTGTTAATTTTTTTGGAACACCTGGTCATCATAATCTCACTTTTGCAGTTTATTGTATTTTGGTCAACGGCAACTGTCAAAACACTTCTAGTCAACTGTAATCTGTCACTTTAAATATAGGCTAGTCATTCAGACTGACTCAACTTTAGCTCAAACATATATTTTACTGAAATTTTACTTGCCCCAAATAACTTTTGCTTGTTATTCTGTCGGTTATGTTCCCTAAACTAGCATGTTTCACATTCTTAATAGATTCATCAGTCACTGTAATTAATGCAAATTAGGACTCCTGGATGACTCAAGTTCCTGAGTGTTTCCATTAAAAACCATGAAACATTTACTCCTACTAGAAAGCATAGTTAATACTTAGTCACAGTCATTGTAGATAATGAAGATCATATGCATTCAATAAAATGAATATGGCAAATCTGAAAATCCCTTCATAATTGCTTCTGGATTTTCCATAATGCCCTGCTTTTTTTCTCAGGGAGAAATCAGACACCCTGATTCTTTTTCCCCCAACCAGAAAAATATTGGAAGCACTGAAAGTCTAGATAGAC
>NW_026072048.1:0-2459 GCF_014885135.2 Alexandromys fortis
CTCTCTCTCTCTCTCTCTCTCTCTCTCTCTCTCTCTCTCTCTCTCTCTCTCACACACACACACACACACACACACACACACACACACACACCAAATCATCTAGGAGTCCAGATGATTCTAGGGCAGCCAGACAACCATTAACCAGGTTCTCCTCGGAAAATATAAAATGCAATTCAATTCCAAAGTGACTAGTCTACATTTTCAAGACCCAACCACGTCAAGTGCTTTGAATAGTTAGACAAACTCATTTTTTTTTCTCCTGAAACCAGCTGAGAATTGAGGGGCTGGTGAAGGGGCAGATGACACGGACTACATAGATTATAGACTTTCGTCTTTGTTGTTGTCTTTAGATTCCAAGATTCTCAAACTTTCTTCAGACAGAGTTAAGAAATTAGGCTTTGTGCCAGACTTTGTTGACTTCCCATGGAAGCCCCTTATCCTTTGGGAGGAGTAGGTGGGAGGTGGGCTGGGGGGAGGGATGGGGAGGCAGAAGGACGGGTAGGGAGAACTGTGGATGGAATATAAGATGAATTTTAAAGAAATAAATTAAAATTAAAGATAAAAAAGAAATCGAGCTTTGTTTTGTGCTCATTAATAAACTATCCCCTTGAAACACAAAACAACTGTCCTATAAATACTCATGTTTACATGTGTGACATCAAGCTTAACCATCTACGTAGCCTTTTGTGCCCCATGGGTTTCCTGTTTAATGTTTTATTAGTAACACTATATTCCATAACTCAGAGGAAGAAAAAAAAAAAAGAGCCAAACAAAGAAAGGGTTTGATGTTAAGGCAAAGAAACAAGACAATGGAGATAGAATTGTGACCACACGTTCAGATGGTAGCCAACCAGCAGGTTCATTATTAGCCAGCATTCTCCCACGTCATGAAAAGTAGTCAGGCGGTGTTGATAAAAAAAAAAAAAAAAAACCCTGAGGCTGTTAGCAGCAAATATATGAAGACGATTTTACGAACTCCGTGGCTCAGAAGAAAGAACACTAGCTTAATCATGTCTCTCTAATTGCACGCATGACCATTTGGCTGTGTGTCTAAACTGTTGCCACCCGGCATCTCTCAAAAAGCTGCCAGGGGAACGATTGATATTAAACTACAGGATGGTCTTCATGCTATTGCTCAAACAGCGTTGCTTACCGCAAACCAGAATCACATGGCAGGGAGTCAGTTCCCTGGTGCGAGTCAGTGTCTCTATGTCAGTTAAAAGAAATCATCAAGGTTTCTTATAAAAGTTAAGGTCTAGTTTTTTTTTTTTAAAGAAAAAAAAAAAACAGAAAACAAAAAACCAAAAAGCCCATAAAAACAGGAAGTTGTTACACTAAGGCATAAACCAGGGCCCTGAAAAATCAGCATTGTGCTGGAATGAAAGAAAAAGATGCCTCAGTATGTTAAAAGTGAAGTTCCTCTTTGTGTAAAGAGGAAATAACTCGCCTAAAAGAGAGGTCAGTAGCTTTGGTCTTGAGTAACACTAGAAGCGCAGGGCAGTGACGGCCACTGGAGGTGCAAAAGAGTCAAGACAAAAAGTGGACAACGCCTCGTAGTCATGGGCGGGGTGATTGCTGAGGCAGGAGAATTCCTTCACCATGTGAGGCCTTCATGTCCCTGTTTTCCATACAGGAGGACAGAAGGTTCTACTTTTAACCTATTTACCTAAGGCCATGCAACCCAGGGACAGAGCTGATGGCCAGATATGGCCAGCACACTCCAAAGCTGGAGAAAGAATTTTTCTAAAGTCCAAACTCTCCTTTGTGAAGAGGAGGAAGAGGGGTGGAACACCTTGCCGCTGGAGGAAAGGCTCCAGGACACCTACCCCAGCACTTTCTAGCTCCTTCTATTGCCCCACACTAAGCGAATCACCATTTTGCCTCATGCTGCTTCATACTTGAAATTCTGACGTGCTATTCCTAGATGTCATACTATCCACCTACCGCAAATATCTAACATCTTCGATAACTCAATATTAGCCCTAATTAAGTCTCAGATAGAACGCTATCTGAGGCCACATGCTATGTCACCCAGTACGAGGCTTTACATTAAGGACACCTTATAATACAATATAATACCACAAGCCGCGTTCATCCCTTCCTGCCCAGGCATTTCCCAGTTCATAGCTTTGGACCCCATTAGAGGAAATCAATTTTATGCACATTTATAATATGCCTACATATAAGTTCTAATAAAAATTATATACTATAATGTTATGCAATATGTAATTTTAGAAGATATACTTCTTTGTGTGCGTATGTATAGGTACACATTGTGTTTCACTGTGCTTGTGTGTGCATGTGTCTGCCTGCGGAGAACAGAAGACAGTGTCCTGTATTGTGTGTCTCAGAAGCCATCCGTCTTTTCTTTTCTTTCTTTCTTTCTTTCTTTCTTTCTTTCTTTCTTTCTTTCTTTCTTTCTTTTTTTTTTTTTTTGAGACAGGGTCATTCCTTAGCCT
>NW_026072049.1:0-2410 GCF_014885135.2 Alexandromys fortis
TTCTTATTTTTTTTCCTTTTTTTTTTTTTTTTTTGAATGTCATTATCTGAGAATTGGAATTAGTTATAGTCCTCTTTTGGGTGATGTGATGAGAGGCGGTATATGGAGGGAAAGGTGCAAAAAGAAATGTTATGTGAAGACTAGCTTCAGCTTCTGACTAGTATCATCTCTGATTTCTGTGAAAGACGGTAGGACATAAGATTGCTGGTTTTGTTTGATCAAATCCAGGCCTTTAGTAGAGCCCACCGTATTGGGCAAAATAAGAAGGTGATGATCTACCGCTTTGTGACTCGTGCTTCAGTGGAGGAGCGCATCACGCAGGTGGCAAAGAAGAAGATGATGCTGACACATTTAGTGGTGCGGCCTGGGCTAGGCTCCAAGACGGGCTCAATGTCCAAACAGGAGCTTGATGACATCCTCAAATTTGGCACTGAGGAACTATTCAAGGATGAAGCCACAGACGGAGGTGAGCTGATCAGGATCTTAAATTTTAAGTGGAACTTGGCTTCCTATAGGGTAGAGAAGTGCTTTTGATAGCAAGGGTCCCATGGGAACTGTAGTAGCATTTCATTTGTATTATAATAACTAAAGTTTGCCTGAGGATCAGAAAAGTAAAACAGCTACACTGGCCAGTCTTACAGGCAGCAATGACATATACCTTTAATCCCAGTAGCCACACTAGTTGCCATAGAAACCAAGCGGTAGTGGTGCATGCCCTTAATTCCAGAATTAGAGAGGATTGCAAAACGGGAGGAGACAGCTCTCAGTCTCAGTCTCATTCTGAGAACCATGAAGGCAGAATCGCAGACTGAAGTAGAGGTAAGAGCCAGTGTCTGACTGTTTTACTTTTCTGGCCTTCAGGTTGAACCCCAATTTCTGTCTCTGGTTTTTTATTAATCGTGCCACAGGGAACTGTTTTTTTTTTTTTTTTTCTCTCTCTCTTTTCCTTCCTTTTTTCTTTTTGGTTTTTCAAAATAGGGTTTCTTTGTGTAGCTTTGGAGCGTGTCCTGGAACTCACTTTGTAGACCAGGCTGGCCTTGAATTCACAGAGATCTGCTTGCCTCTGCCTCCCGAATGTTGGGATTAAAGGCATACACCACCACAGCCTGGCTGGGAGCTGTTTTTCTTCTGCAGCACCTGAACTGACTTTAGGGTTGTGGCCCCCTGGTTCTTCATAGGAGGAGACAACAAAGAGGGAGAAGATAGCAGTGTTATCCATTATGATGATAAGGCCATTGAACGACTGCTGGATCGCAACCAGGATGAGACTGAAGACACAGAATTGCAGGGCATGAATGAATATTTGAGTTCATTTAAAGTGGCCCAGTATGTGGTACGGGAAGAAGAAATGGGGGTGAGTATGAGTCCAAGGCAATGCTGTTCTTGGTTATTGGTCTAAAAATTGGAATTGAGATCAGGATGGTACTTGAAACAACAGAAAAGAATGTCACCTGCTCAGTTTCCATTATCATCTTTGCCTTGACTGTCGGGAGCTCCGCAGTCGGATTTCACATAGCCATTATATGTTCTCCTAGAGTCTTACTTTTATGTAGCTTATTAATTCTCCACATAAATCTTGGAATGCTACCTTGGAAAAAGCAGATGAGATACATACTTTATTAGGTAGCTGTTTTCTCAAAGTAAGAATTCTTTTCGTTTTTCCTTTTTCCTCCTTGGTCTTATACTAAGAAGTAAAAACTCCCAGAAGAGAATGTGTGGGGTTTTTGTAATATATTTCATCCTTTAAGTAATTTTAAAATGCTGGTTCTCTTTAAACCACTTGGCTCAGGGTTAAGTTGGCAAGGGTTTTTGATGTCTTTACCATGCTTTCTCATCAGAATAACGCTCTTGCTGCATTCTGGTAGTATAGCGTTTTTCCCCTTTGTTTTCTAAACAAAGTCTTGCTGTTTGTTCCGCCTCCATACACCTCCCAGTTGCTGCGATTACAGGCTTGGGTGTTATTTTAGCTGAAACCTAGACTGACTTTGAACTCTATAGCTTAAACTGATTTTGAATTCCTGATCCTCCTGCATCTACCTCCCAGGACCTGGCATTATAGGCATGTGTTGGCTACCATATCATGTCTGATTATCTGGCAGAATTTTTATTATTATTAATATTTTGTGTATGTGTTGTTTATTTTATCTTAGAGGCAGGGTCTTGGGTATCCTGACTGGCCTGACCTTCCTATGTACTGAAAATAACCTGCCTCCATGCATGGACACCTTGTATGTGTGGTAATGGAGATTGAACCCAAAGCTTCTTGCATACTAGGCTAGCCATCTGTCCATCTGACTCATAGCCCTACCCCTGTCTATCAGATCTTGATTAGTTTTTTTTTTTTCTAAGTGATTTTTATAGAACTAAGATCAGTTCTGCCTGATATGTTAGTTTTGGGTTGTCGTCCCCC
>NW_026072050.1:0-2374 GCF_014885135.2 Alexandromys fortis
TTTTGGTTTTAATTTTTTTATATATTTTTTTGAAACAAGGTTTCTCTGTGTAGTCCTAGCTGTCCTGAAACTTGTTCTGTTGACCAGGCTGGCCTCGAACTTACAGAGAGTCTCCTGCCTTACCTCCCTCCCCCGTGCTGCAGTTAAAGATGTGCGCCACTACCACCTGGTTAATATTTATACTTATTGTGTGTGTGCACGCGGGTGTACATGCACACATGCATCACAGCACCAAGTGAGTTTGAGGATAACTTGTAAAAGTTGGTTTTCTCTAGAACCCAGGGTTTCTCTTGGGATACCAGCACTAGTAAATCTGCTACTATGACAAAAACTTGATTCATTTACTATTCTTCTGTAGGCCTCGGGGGTATGAACTCCTCCTTGGTTTATACAGCCCAATACCCTCTCTTAGGCCAGTGGATTCTCAATAGTTATTGTAGCATATTACCTGGTGTGTTGAACATGGAAAGCTGCCTGGCTATTGGCAGAAAACTGATTTGGTCAAGCCCGGGTGCTGTGGAATAACCCTTCTGTGCACTGTGTAAATAGATGTTGCTATGATCGGTTTAATAAACAAGCTGACTGGCCAATAGCTGAACAGGATAAAGTTAGGCAGGAAAGGCAAACTGAGACTGAGGAGATGAGGAAGGGTGGGGCCAGAGGAGTCACGGCAGACACACACAAAGGGAGCAGGAGGTGGACCTGCCACGTTAATACTGTCACGTGGCACAGCGTAAGTAAGGATTAAGGATTAACTTAAAATGTAAGAGCTAGTTAATAACAAGCCTGGCCGCGTGTTTACAATTAAAATAAGCCTCAGAGTGGTTGTTTGGAAGCAGCTGCAGGACAGGGAAACTACTGTTGATACCCCAGAGTGACTCTAGGTTCCCACCAACTCTCTAGACATTCATTATATGCCAACAACATGTTTGACACAGGCCTGACTGCTGGGCAGAGTGGGCCCACACTGCTTTCTAGTGAAAGGAGGCAAAAAACAAAACCAAGAAATGTTACTGGAATTTTAAGGTCAGACCTGCCTCTGGGACTTACAACAGACTAGTCTTGGCCATTGGTCCTCATGTGCCAGTTAAAGAGATGAGGAGGAGTTGGGGCTAAGGCTTAGTTGGTGGAGCACTGGCCTAGCATGCATGAAAGTCTGGATTTGGTCTCCAGCAGCACAGAAACGAGAAGTGGTGGCCCTAAGGAAATAGAGACAGGAGGATCAGAAGTTCAAGGTCAACCTCAACTCTATAGGAATGACCAAACTAATGAGAGAGAGAGAGAGAGAGAGAGAGAGAGACAGAGAGAGAGAGACAGAGAGAGAGAGACAGAGAGGGTGAAGAGCAGAGAGAAGATATAAGTAAAGGGGCTTTATTGGAAAATACAAATGAAAGACTTTAGTGAACCCCAAGCTCATCTTTATGTTTATCCAGGAGAACACTTGCAGGAGGCAGGGATGTACATTGCCTTTAAATGTCTTTAGGAACTATGGAGACTCAACAGTTAAGAGCACTTGCTGTTCTTCCAGAGGACCAGATTCCGCACACATGCACACACACACATGTACACACACACACACACACACACACACACAAATACAATAAATTGTTTTAAAAATGTTTTCATTAGCCAGGCATGATAGCACACATCTTTAATCCCAGTTCTTGGGAGGTGGAGGAAAATCGGTATCTATGAGTTCAAGGCCAGTCTAGTCTACATAGTGAGTTCAATCTCTCAAAAAAAAAGAGCCTTCATTAATTTATTAATTACACATAATACTGGGTTTCAATTTGTTATTTCAATACATGTATATCTTTATTTAAATTATTTCTAATTGCTTTGTTCAGAGATGTTCCTTTTTCTTTAGCTTTTTGTTTTGTTTTGTTTTTGTTTTTGTTTTTGAGACAGGGTTTTGCTCTGTAATGTTGGCTAGCCCAGAACTCACCATGTTGATCCCACTGGTCTTGAGTTCACAGTTCACAGAAATCTGCCTGGCTTTGCCTCCTGAATGCTGGGACTAAAGGTGTGGGCCCCCATACCTGACTTAATTGCACTTTTTTTATTTATCTGTGTGTGCCTGCACATAGAGGTGAGAGGACAACTTTCAGGAGCCCAGGGGATGATGGAACTCGGGTCATCAGGCTTGGTGGCCTTTACCTGTGAACTGACTGACGAATACTGTGTTTTGATCATATTCACCGACCAACCCTTTGTTGTCCCTTCCCCTGCTCACCGTCGCTCCCTTCCTCTTCACAATGACCCCTTGTTCACATTCATGTCTTTTCTATGTTGAGGTGAACCAGTGAGTTTCAGTGGGTTTGAAAAGCACAAACTCTGCCGGGCGGTGGTGGCGCACGCCTTTAATCCCAGCACT
>NW_026072051.1:0-2396 GCF_014885135.2 Alexandromys fortis
GTTTACCCTTCTCTATACAGTTGGGTACCAACCAATCACATTTTAGATATCATAACATAATGTGGATACATACCAAATAAAATCTAGGCAGAATAGAGTGATCACTGATATATTAGAAAAAGATGAACTTAGGTGTTGAAGTGGACTTTTTCCTTGGACTTAAATAAAATGCTGAACTCTGTGACAACAGAATATGAGATGGAAGTAATCCATAGCATAAAGTAGCATTAGAAATAGTGCATCTATTGTATCACTGTTAAGTGTCTTCCTTTTTAAATTTAACTTAATTTATTTTTTAAAAAGCAAACAAGCTATCTTTTATTTTACATATAAATTCCAGTTCCCACTCCCTCCCCTCCTCCCAGTCCCTCCAACTACCCCCTCACCCCACCCCCATTGACTCCTCAGAGAGGGGTAAGACACATTGCTTTGGGGAAGGTTCAAGGCCCTCCCTACTATATCTTGGCTGAGCAAGGTATCCATCCAAAGAAAATGGATTTCCAAAAACTCAGTATAAGCAGTAAAGATAAATCCTGGTGCCACTGCTAATGGTCCTGTAGTCTGCCCCAGTCATACAACTGTCACACACATTCAGAGGGTCTAGTTTAGTCCTATGCTGGATCCTTCCTTGTCCAGCTAGAGTTGGTGAGCTTCCATTTGATCAGGTAAACTGTTTCAGTGGGTGTCCCCATCATGGTCTTGACCTCTTTCCTCATATTCTCAGTTCTCCACTTTTCAACTGGACTTTGAGAATGAAGCCCAGTGCTCTGTTGCAGCTCTCTGCCTCTGTTTCCATCAGTTGCTGGATGAAGGTTCTATGGTGACATGTAAGATACTCATCAGTCTGACTATAGGGCAAGGCCAGTTTGGGTACCTTCTCCTCTATTACTTAGGGCCTTAGCTGGGGTCGTCCTTGTGGATTTCTGGAAATTTCTCTAGTGCCAGGTTTCTTGCTAGCCCCATAATAACTCCTTCCATCAAAATATCTTTCTTTGCTCTCTCATCTCTGTTTTTCCTCCATCTCGACTATCCCTTTCCTTCAAGTTTTCCTCCCCTTCCCTTTCCTGTCTTCTTTCTTTCTTCTGCCCTCCCTTCTCCCCCCACCCCCATGCTCCCAATTTTGTCAGGTGATCTTGTCTATTTACCCTTTCCAGGTGGATCTATGTATGTTTTTCTTAGGGATCACCTTGTTGCTTAGCTTCTCTAGGATCATGGACTATATAGGCTTGTTATCCTTTGTTTTACAACTGGTATCCACTTACGAGTGAGTACATACCATATTCATCTCTCTGGATCTGGGTTACCTCACTCAGGATGCTTTTTTCCCCCTAGTTCTATCCATTTGCATGCAAATTACAAGACATCATTTTTTTTTCTGCTGAGTAGTACTTCATTGTGTAAATGTACCACATTTTCTTTATCCATTCTTTGGTTGAGAGGCATCTAAGTTGTTACCAGGTTTGTTACAAATGATGCTACTATGCACATAGTTGAACAAAGTCTCTGTAGTATGATTGAACAACCTTTGGGTATATGTCCAATAGTAGTATTGCTGGGTCCTGAGGTAGGTTGATGCCCAATTTTCTCAGAAACCACCATATTGATTTCAAGTGGTTGTACATGTTTGCATTTGCACAAGCAATGAATGAGTACTCCCCTTACTTTACATTCTCTCTGGCATAAGCTATCATTGGTGTTTTTGATCATAGTTATTCTGACTGGTGTAAGATGGTATCTCAGAGTTATTTTGATTTGCATTTCTCTGATAGCTAATGATGTTGAACATTTCCTTAAATATCTTTGTTCCATTTAAGACTTTTCTGTTGAGAATTCTCTGTTTAGCTCTTTAATTGGATTATTTGGAATTTTGATGTCTAATTTCTTTAGTTCTTTATGTATTTTGGAGATCCGTCCTCTGTGTGATGTGGGTTGATAAAAATCTTTTCCCATTCATTTGGCTGCCTTTTTGTCTTATTGACCATGTTCTTTGGTTTATAGAAGCTTCTCAGTTTCATCAGGTCCCATTTCTTTATTGCTACTCTCAGTGTCTGTGCTACTGGTATTATATTTAGGTCTCCTGTGCCCTTACATTGAAGACTACTTACCACTTTCTCTTCTATCAGGTTCAGTGTGGTCAGATATATATTGAGGCCTTTAATCCATTTGGACTTGAGTTTTGTGCATGGGGATAGATATAAATCTATTTGCATTCTTCTACATGTTGACATCTGGTTATGCCAGCACCATTTGTTGAAGGTACTTTCTTTTTTTCCATTGTATAATGTTAAAATTCTACCAAAAGCAATTTATAGATTCCCCATCAAATCCAAACACAATTTTCACAGACCTTGAAAGAACAATAATCAAATCTATATGGAAAATCAAAAAAAAAAAAA
>NW_026072052.1:0-2374 GCF_014885135.2 Alexandromys fortis
AGTCCCCCTCCCTCGTCAGCCCAAAGAGCAATCACTGTACGTACTGGCTTTGTGGGAGCCTAGGCAGTTTGGATGCTCACCTTAGTACATAGTTTTTATAAGAGAAGGTTGGACACTGTAAACCAGATAACACTCAACAAGATCTGACACTGTGATCTTGGGTTCTCCAGTATTCTAATGTGCACAAGGACGTGCAGGGCAGCTCATTCAGTCCAGTGAGATGGCGATGTCTTCCCAGCTGGATGTGAGCACTCGACACTCAGCCAGGGGTAATTGCCATGGCTCTTGAGCAATGAAAACACAATGCAAGGTTCACTGACATTGTCTGTCTATATAGAACCAAATTAAACCAGGTTTTTATGCAATAGCTGCACTATGGCTTCCTAAAAAAATGTGTTTTGCTATTGCAGGAACACATGGACAATTAGTAGATATGCTTGGTTTAAAATTTTAATACGCTTATTCAGCTAAAATACTGTTTTGTATTGCCTTGTGTATTTTCCATGGCCAGTTTCTCTTTGGGGCATCTATTGTTTGGAAAGGCTGATTGGTACATCTACAGTGAAAACTGTGCAAATGGGAACAAAATTATTTCTTGGATTTGCTTGAATTTGAACGGGTGACCCCTAAAGCAGATAAGGAAAAATAACTTTGATTTTTTAAAAGGACAGTGCGGAAAACAGAAGAAGCCTTTAGCAGTCATGCTAAACTTCAGGGAAATGGTGCAGCAGGGAAGGGCTGGAGGAGAAGAGGTTGTCAGTGCCCTCAGCCTGCTAACTCCCCAAAGTTATCATTCAGAAACCAAATTGAAAGACTTAGAGTTTGCAATGAACAGACACAATCTCTGTTTTGTGAATAAGATGCCAAGATGTGAAATACTAAAATGTGTGCATTACATCATCTAATGATGTCATTTAAAATCACGCCAGGCTAGCATCTTTGAATGTACATGGAAAAAACAAACAAACAAAAAGGCAAAGCTGGAGATAAAGAGTACGAAAAAAAAAAAAAAACTCTTGTGTTCATCTCTAATCCTTAAGATGCACATTAGGACCAGCATAGGGGGAAGGAGGGAGTCCCTTTGGGAGTGTGTGATAACGTTAACATATGTGTTATGGTATGAAAAAGCAATTGTACTTAAAAGGGGAAGTTTTTGTTTTGTTTTGTTTTGTTTTGTTTTGTTTTTCTACCCAGATCTGGCATCAAAAGTTACAGGGGTAAATATGTCATCAGCATTAGGTTGGTGCTAAGGTTATACAACATGGGTGTTGGGCAATGAGGTCAGAACATTGGTGGAAGGGCTCTGGACAAAGCCAGGTAGGTGGCATTCTGCTCTCAAGACATCACTTGTGCACTGGGTAAGATGGTGGTATCTGGAGCTGGCTTCTTCCTTGGGTCCAAGTAGCTTAGATGAAGGGGAAGATAAAAATCTGACTAGTAAGCATTAAGGATTACTTTGGTTGGTAAAGCGAGTTATCCAAATATGAAGTCAACAGGATGGGTTGCTATGATGATGGTAGAGGGCTGCTATGGTGATGGGGTTACTATGAAGATGATGATGGGATTTGCTATGACAATGGTTTGGGGTTGCTATGATGATGGTGTTGGTATGCTGTGATGATGATGATGATGATGATGGAGTTGCTATGATGATGGCTGGGTTTTACTATGATGGTAATGGTGGGTTACTATGATGATGGTGGTAGACTGCTATGATGATGGTTGGGTGATGTTGTTGCTGGGTTGTTGTGATAATGATGGTGGGTTTCTGTAATTATGATGGAGTTGCTATGATGATGGTTGGAATTTTCTATGATGGTGATGGCAGGTTACCTTGATGGTGGTAGTGGGTTGCTCTGATGATGTTGTTGGGTTGCTTTGATGATGGTTGGGAGTTGCTATGACAATGGTAGTGTGTTACTATGATGATGGTAGTAGATTGCTATGATGATGGTTTGGTGATGATGTTGGTGGGTAGTTATGATAATGATGGTGGGTTCCTGTAATGATGATGGGGTTGCTATGATGATGGTTGGGATTTGCTATGATGATAGTAGTGGGTTGCTAGGATGATGGTTGGTTGCTTTGATGACAGTTGTGTCTTGCTATGATGATGGTATTGGGGTGCTGTGATGATTATGGAATTACTATGATGATGGTATTAGGCTACTATGATGATGGTGGGGTCTTACTATGATGATGTCTGAGAGTGTGTTTGGTTTCATGGTAGAAGCTGAACTTAGATTAAAGGACTGTCTGAATCCATTCAGGTTTCTATAGCAAAACTATATCATATATATATATATGTGTGTGTATTTAATTATATATGTATATATAAATGTATATGTATATATGTATATGTATAAAAATATAT
>NW_026072054.1:0-2449 GCF_014885135.2 Alexandromys fortis
CGAGACAAGATTTCTCTGTAGCTTTGGAGCCTGTCCTGGCACTAGCTCTTGTAGACCAGGCTGGCCTCGAACTCACAGAGATCCTCCTGCCTCTGCCTCCCGAGTGCTGAGATTAAAGGCGTGTGCCACCACTGCCCGGCTCCCATTTAACTTTTTAATCTACCTGAAATAGGTTACCTTATGGCAAAAGGGAAGGGTCCTTCTTTAGCAAGGCACTGATACTGTATGCCCAAATGCTGACCCAGTGATCTACAAATGTATCCTTAGCTCAATAACCTTTATGTTCTGGAAGAAGCAGCCAGGGGATAACATGATCAGCTGACTAACACAGCCATCTCATGAACTTAAATCTATTACAACTACGTTTTTGAACACTCCCTGTATCATCATTTATACTGAGTTCATAAGTTGCCCTATTAACTTGTATCTATAAAAAGGCTGGAGAGGTGGCTCAGCGGTTAGGAGCACTGCCTGCTCTTCCAGAGGTCCTGAGTTCAATTCCCAGCACCCACATGGTGGCTCATAACCATCTGTAATGAGACCTAGTGCCCTCTTCTGGCCTATAGGCATACATGCAGGCAGAACACTGTATACATATTAAAGAAATCTTTGAGAGAGAGAGAAAAGAAGAAAGGAAGGAAGCAAGTAAGCTTCCCCATTTCAAACTCTCAAAGACAGAAGGGTCACTTTAAACTACACCTCTCAGTTTCTCTCCTAGATAACAATGTTGGCACCTGCCTGCTTAAAAGGCCAATAACTGTTTATAACCTAAAAATAGACTACTTTTTACTTGTCCTTTTAAGATTTTAACATTACAAATGCTATTACACAGCTGGGTGGTAGTGACACACACCTTTAAACATAGCACGGGGGGGGGGGGGGGGGGGGGGGGGGGGGGGGGGGGGGCGGGTGTGGGGGGGGGGGGGGGGGGCGGGGGGGGGGGGGGGGAAAGGAGCTGGCGGGGGGATTAGAGTTGGCTGTGGTGGGGGGGGGCTTTGGGGGGGGGGGGAGGCAGAGCCAGGCGGATCTCTGAGTTTACAGCCAGCCTGGTCTACAGAATGAATTCCAGGACATCCAGGGCTACACAGAGAAACCCTGTCTTGAAAAACTAAAAATAGAAAAAAATAAATAAATAAATGCTATTAGGCTAAGTCATCAAAAAAGAAAATAAAAAGAAAACCAATTTAACTAGTCAAGAGCCCTTGCACACAGCTGACAGAATGAGAGGCACGCATTTTCACCTCTTACTCCTTTAAAAGAAAGAGGGGGAAAGCAGTATCTTCACAGGCAACAAAAATAACTAGATTTACCCAATAAGGTTGGTGACTTCTCTCCCAATGCTGTGAGTCAAATAGAGAGGGTCCCTAAGTATTTTTTTATTCATTTACTTATTTGTATGGGTGCTTTGCCTGTATTAGGTCTCAGGCAGTATATAAATCCAGAAATGAGAGTCTTGGCCCAATTCAAGCTACTATAGAAGGATATCTGGTGGTTAAATAAAAGTCAACATTCCTCAGGAACTTTTAAAACAGGCTCTCATCAATCAAAAGGAGTCATTTCCCTTACCTCTGACAGAAGGGACATATGGCTCTCCACTGACACATACCTGTGGCTACTAGCATATCAAAGTTCATGATAGCCTCCAGGCTCCTTCAGTTCCCATTCACATGTACCCATTACACATTTCAAAGTCTCCACACTAGCCCCCTGGACCTCCTCACCCCCACCCTAGACTCTCAGGCCTGCTCCAGCTGACAGGCTGCTCCCACTGCTCCTCATCCTCCTCATAAAGCACTATTCTCCCAACCCCGCTTCCCCAGCCCTGGCCATGTCCAGTCTGCTGCTTTTTCTCTTTGCTCTGGACTCTTCAGGATGAGAAGACAAAATGAAAAAGGCCATTTCATTTCTAGGCTCATAAAACAGTCTTATGCTGTCTCCTCTCAGAACACAGTGGGGCTGCCAACCGAAACAATTCATAAACCTATGACCAACTACTCTAGCATCCCTGTCTTGAGCTGAGAAAAGGGCTGCCACTTGTGTGACAGCTTTGTGAAGATAAAAGGTCTGTCAGAAACACTGAAGGCCCCCGGTCGGTGGTGGTGCACGCCTTTAATCCCAGCACTCTGGAGGCAGAGGCAGGCCAGCCTGGTCTACAAGAGCGAGTTCCAGCCGGGTGGTGGTGGCGCACACCTTTAATCCCAGCACTCAGGCAGAGGCAGGTGGATCTCTGTGAGCTCGAGGCCAGCCTGGTCTATAAGAGCTAGTTCCATGACATGCACCAAAGCCACAAAGAAAAAACAAAAAAAAAAAACAAAAAAGAAAGACAGACTGACTGAAGGCAAAAGAAAGAAAGGAAGGAAGGAAGGAAGGAAGGAAGGAAGGAAGGAAGGAAGGAAGGAAGAAAGAAAGAAAGAAAGAAAGAAAGAAAGAAAGAAAGAAAGAAAGAAAG
>NW_026072055.1:0-2439 GCF_014885135.2 Alexandromys fortis
GACAACAACACACTTGTGTTCATTGTGGACGTCAAGGCCAACAAGCATCAGATCAAACAGGCTGTGAAGAAACTCTATGACATTGATGTGGCCAAAGTCAACACCCTCATAAGGCCCGACGGAGAGAAGAAGGCGTATGTTCGGTTGGCTCCTGATTATGATGCTCTGGATGTTGCCAATAAGATCGGAATCATCTAAACTGAGCCCAGCCGGCTAATTCTAAATATACACTTTTTCACCATAAAAAAAAATAAAAGAGGATATGAAGTAGGTGAGTGAGGAGGGGCTGAATCAGGGAGAAGTAGGGTAAAAGGAAAGCCATGATCAAAATGCGTTCTACAGAATATTTTAAAAGCAAATAAAAATGAGAAAAAAATCCTAATAGGTTTTATATAAGGGGAAACAGCCAGTTCTAGCGAGAGGAAACAACACAGTATTTAGGTGCAGAATTCTACAGAGTAAGAATATACAGAGAAAAAAGTGAAAGGGAAGCTGCACTTGAAATAGGACAAAGGTGTGTTTCGACTAAAAAATGGACAGCTAGGGAGAGCCTCTACATATGAAGCACTCTATTTAGCCAGCATCTGTCCGCATACCTCTTAACGGCACCAAGAAAACAGGTTAGATAGTCAGCTCATTTTCTGCTGTGCCCTAACCAGCCTGCAGAACGAGAATTGGATGGAGAGAGCAAAACTAGTCTCTGCAAGTCTCTCTCTCTCTCTCTCTCTCTCTCTCTCTCTCTCTCTCTCTCTCCCTCTCCCCCCCTCTCCCTCCCCCCTCTCCCTCTAGCAGGTTTCTCAGAACCCCAGGGGTCAGGTGTATTTGGAAGTCCCCCAGTTGTTCTCCCACCCCATCCACCCGCCACTGGGATGTGCTACAGTGAAATGTCTACATGATGTTCAGCCTCTGGTTCTGAAACAGAACATCAACATTTGACTCTTGCCAGCAGTTTCAGTTTTAGCTTGTAATATAAACACGGGCAAAGGACCAGCTGCTTTGCCTCTCTCATGGCTTTATAGGTGCAGATAAGCCACTTAAAAAAGGCTGAATGTTCTCACAGATCCTGAAAGCATGTCAGCGTACGTGTGTGGCAGTAACTTAATTGACAGAAATCAATATCTTACTGTGAATGTAATCCTATCCTCGATACAGACATAAAGGCTTCCTCTGACTAGATCCTATCATTGCAACGAGGCCCTGGTTTTCTGCCTGTAAAGAAAGTACTGCTCCTTCAAGGCCAACTCTCACTAACCAAAGACCAACCGCTTGGTTACCAATTTCTCCTGAGCCCATCTCTCCCTACTCCCCACATCGCTGTATCTGCCACTTCGGGGATGCTGCAAGTACCTGCAGAGATGAGAAGATGGAAGAGGCATATTTTGTGCACAGACACAGGTGTGAGAGCGGATACAAACTACATATTCCACCAATTAGTGGCAATATCAAAGCAGGGAGACAGTGACTAGGCCACGTCACTGAGTCTCCGTCTCAGCAGCTGAGAGCCTGGGCAAAGCCCTTTGCCGCCTCTCTTCTCACACTTGAGCATCACCCGTAAGACGGGGAGACGGCACAGTGACAACGAGGTGGCTCCCGAGTCCTCGAGCGTGGGTTGCTGCCCTCCGAAAGCAAAAGTGGCCAAACCCAGTAGAGAATAGGATGGAGACAACTCACTGGAAACAGGCCAGCAAAAGGCCGTCAAAAGCTGGGGAAGGGATGCGATAACATCTGGGGGGTACTCAGCAAATCTAACCATCAATAACCCTCAATCCCAGCTGTTAGAGATTACCCTAAACTTAAGGTCAAACCATCAATGACCTGCAGCCATTTCGAGTGTGGCCCGTAAAAGGGTTTTGTTTGGCTAGAACTGTGTTTATAAAGAATATGTATTCATTTTCAATGTCTAAAAAACAGAAGAGCTCTCAAAAATGTCCACATTTCCGGCTTTTCAAAAGAAAAAGACCCCAAAACAAAAAGAGAAAGAATGTCTGACACTTGTAATGTTTCATGCACAGCAGGCTGAGCTGTGGCTGTCCCTGTAGATCTGTGCCTGCTTCCTGCCCCTGCTCAGGCTACTTTTCTGGCCCTGCACAGGTGGAACGGTGAGGAAATCAAACAGCGATTAAGCGTCGTGAGGCACAATCAACTTGCTTTGTAGCCCTTTGGAGCAGCACCCGTGGGAGAAAGGTCTGCACACAGAAGGAGGGCTTGGCAGTGCAGCTCGGTCCGGGAAGAAGATGCCCAGGCTTCTGCAGTAAGGATGTGGGTCTGCTTGGGAGGTGCAGAGAAGACATGTGATCAGCAACAGTGGGTACCATGTATGGCCAAGCTTGGCCTGTGGCCCCTTTCCAAGAAGGGCCATCTGCCATGAACATTCTTAAATGGTCTACTGGCTCAGGATGGTGATCATACCAGTGAAAGATGCAGCTTTTTTTTTTTTTT
>NW_026072056.1:0-2429 GCF_014885135.2 Alexandromys fortis
GGGAGAGAGAGAGAGAGAGAGAGAGAGAGAGAGAGAGAGAGAGAGAAAATTGGAAATGAATTTGCAAGAGAACAAGAAGTGGGGTACAGGGAAGAATTGGAGGGAGGAGAAAGAAGAGGAAAAAGGAAGTAATTATAACCTCAAAAATAAAAAAGCAATAAAAGATTAATTAAGTGATAAATTTTAACTATTATTTATTAAATCTCACATTTCTGTGGTTGGGTCATGCTTATATTTATAGATCCTTAATTGCTGTCTCACTGTAAACGAGAGGGACTTCTTCAGTTCTCAATTTCTTCTCATTGTTTCTGCGTTCGTGATATTTCTGAAAGAAGCAAGCAGATTCTTGGTAGTAAAGTCTTCACACTTTCGAACATCTAACATTGTACCACATTGATACAATGTGGAATCACCTGGGATAAGAGCCAGTGAAGATATATCTAGGTCAAGCTTTGCTTGTTAATTCCTATCAGAGGGCCCAGCCTTGTGGGTGACTTCATTTCCTGAATGGACCCTAAACAGTGCAAGAGAGAAGAAAGCTAGCAAAGAAAAAATAAATGAGCCAGAAAAGAAGACCACGCACATTCTCTGCTCTTGCTGCTTATGACCAGGGGTGTGGTGTCTTAAGTTCCTGCCTTTGCTTACCCACAGTAACGGCTATAACACAGATCTGTGAGCCAAACAAAGCCTGTCTTCCCTGCGTTGCTTTTCTCAGGCTATCACAGCAACAAAAATGCTAAACTGCCCCATTCCCCCGTCTGCCTACTCCCCACCGCACACTACCCTGCACGGTGCCTCCTGTCTCTGCCCTTCTCCACATCTGGACCACATTTCCTAGCACAGGAGCTACAGTATGACCAAGCTCTAGAAATTATAAGCAAATATTTTTAAAATCTCTTCAAATGTTTTATGAACATTAAATTATAAACTATTGGTTCATAGTTTTAATTTTAAATTGATAAAAGAATAACCACTAAATGTAATAGTGGGTGAATATGATGTACTATTGAAGTGGGTAACATAGCCAGGCTGATTGACAAGATTATTCTCTTGTTTTATCTCCATGCAGTTCTTTACTGTTTCCACCTCTGTTTTTCCTGGTCATCTCTGTCCTGTGTCCACCTGATTCATAGTTAGACAGTACCCACACAACTCAATAGAATAAGCAACTTGAGTGGTAAGCCCCCGGGTCTCTTCAGCTCTGGATTGGCTATTGAAAAAATTCTGAATTTTATTTCTATTGAGTTCTTGAAGCTGACAATGTGTTTTCTTGGCTTCTTCTGTTAAAATCCTTTGATTTTTATTACAAACTAGATCCTGGATGAGGGCGTGTTTTTTGAATCTCTGCCCGCAGCTTGTATTTTCTATGTGGCATCCATCGTCATCACCATAATTAGAAAATTGTGTCTTTAGTTGTAAACTATCTGACATATCCCTGGTTCAAAGGGATGATGGACAGCCAGAGAGAAGCACAAAACTCTCTGAAGGTAGTAAGAAATGTCACTCTTCAATCGACAAAGGCCTAACACTTAAGATTTAAATACTGGAGTCTCAATATCAGTCTGAGTCAGAAAGGCAATAAATGCAATTCTGATTTCAACCGTGATTTAAGTGCCTGAGTAGCACTGCCCAAACCAATGATAAAAAAATAACAGCATCATTATTGTCAAACTTTTGTCAGTTGAGAATGCCCAGAAAAATCAACTAAAATGCTATCAAAATTAACAAGAGAAAAATGCAACAGAACGGATAAAAATAAACTAGAAAAGCAGTATTTTATATATTGAAGCAATAATCGGAGAGCAAGATGAATAGAAAGCTTCATAATAATTCAGAATAATTGCAAAGTGATAAAAGGTGTAGCATAGAAACTCATCAGGAAATATGTGGCATCCATTAAAGAAGACCACAGCTATTCAGAGGTGAAGGTGGATTTAATAAATGGAGGACCACGTTATGAAGCTAAGAAACGAAGCCCTGGTTATCTTCAAGTTATCAACAACTTCACTCAGGATTCATGCTGGTTTTCGTTATGTTTTGTATTTTATTTTTCAAGACAGGATTTCACTCTGCAGCCCAGGCTAACCTGGGACTCATTATATAACCTAGCCTGGCCCCAGGCATGCAGTCATGGCCCAGTGTCAGATTCCCTAGTACTGGCACCTATATGCAGTCCTTGAGCCACAACACCCAGCGTCATTCAATGCTCTTACAAGTTTTCACCTCGGGAGGCAGGAATTACTTCAGTGATGCGTGAGAGCAGAGCACGCTTTCCGTCTGCAGTTATTAAAGTTGCTGTGAATATGCCCATTGAGAGCAGACTCCGCGGAGTTTAACATTCCAGGTTAGGAATATAGCTCAATGGTAGAGTGCTTACCTCATCTGTGGGGCTCTAAGTTGAGTTCCAAGAACCACCTCAAATAAATATA
>NW_026072057.1:0-2430 GCF_014885135.2 Alexandromys fortis
GGCAGAGGCAGGCGGATCTCTGTGAGTTCGAGGCCAGCCTGGTCTACAAGAGCTAGTTCCAGGACAGGAACCAAAAGCTACAGAGAAACCCTGTCTCGAAAAATCCAAAAAAAAAACAACAACAACAAAAACAAAAAAAAGAAAAATAAGTAAAATAACATTATTGAGGGGAAAAATCCTCCCCCAAATTAAAATAATAAAACTGAAACACAATTTTAAAAATAAGGAATAGGTTTAACTTAAAGGTCAAACAGCATTTTCACACTGATGTAGTTAGAACCACAAAGTAAAATGTTATTTAAAAATGTAAGGATGAAACTAAGTCCTTAGAATGTTCCTCTAAATGAAGACTATCTGGAAAACTGCAACAGCACTCTAACTTCTGCCCTCCATTAGAAAGACAGTTACTGTTGTCATGAACAGGACTGGGAAGAAGGCAGTTACTTCCTGAAGAAGTTACAGTAACCCCCAAATAATTTGCAATTGAATTAGACAATGAACTCACAGTGGTGATTTTGCCCTTTCTCTTGGCTGGAAGAAAGGGGCATGCTCTGACTTGGAGATCTTTAATGGCAGCGGTTACTGTATTGCTTTCAGGGTCACCTTTACAGCAAATTTCACACTGTGTTGTAATGACTAACGCAGGAGCATCATTCCTTGTCATGTCAGCCACAAAGACAATCTCAGGGTTTTTTATTAGAATATTTATTTCCCACTTCCCTAAATCCTGTGCAGGTTCTAAAATAGAAACAAACATATACATATTAATTATACATATTACTTATGAAGAGTTAAGAGGAACAGCTAGTTACGTCACTCAAAGTGAAATATTAAAAAACATTTATGTATTTCTTTTGAGATAGGCAATACCCCCCCCCCCACACACACACACCGCAGGGACGGAACTAGAACCAGCTTTGTATATGCTATGCACATGCTCTGCCATCAAACCTCCAGTTACTTACAGAAATATTAATCAAACTATGGGCAAAGTCTCTACTGTTTAATGGTAGAACTGGATCTAAATCGATTTTGATTTCTCAACATTCTTTCAACTATATCATATTGAATATGTAAAAGAAAACAGAAAAATTTTATGCTAAAACCTAGAAGGGAATATAAAAGTTAATGAGTACTTTAAATTCAAACACCATATTTAACTTAAAGAACAACACTTGATTCATTACTTCTCCTGCTTGTTACTGACTGCAGAGAACAACTACTTGCAAATCTCATACTCAGACCTTCAAACACCGAAGGCAGGCAGAGTGGCACAGACTGCTCATCCCAGCAGTGAGAAGAGAGGCAGGAGGATTAGTAGTTCCTTAGCTTCAGAAGTAAGTTTGTGTTGAACAGTAAAGTTTGCTTCAGAACTAAGTTTAAGGACAGCAAAAACCACATAAGACCCTTTAACAAAAATACAAATTCAAAACACTACAAACTGCAGCCAGGCGGTGGTGGTACAATCCTTTAATCCTAGCACTCTAGTAGCAGAGCCACCTGAATCTCTGAGTTTGAGGCCAGCCTGGTCTCTAGAGAGAGAGAGAGTTCCAGGACAGCCAAGGCCACACAGAGAAATCCTGTCTCGGAAAACAAAACAAAACAAACAAAAAACCAAAAAGTTATAATTCACTTATTTTATTCTTAAAATTTATTTATTATTTACATACATATAGAATTTTAATTTATTAATGTGTTTACTCTAAACATTGAGAAGACCAATTGAGGTAACTATAGCTGCAGTAATAAGACATTAATATTTTTGTGTGGTAACTAACCTTCTTTGGTAGTCCATGCTTGGACACTGGTTTCTAAAGCCGTACTAGTCATGTAGGCATCAAAAAAGACATGTGCAACAGTCATCAGAAACTCCACACTTGCACAAACATACATCTCTTGCACAACTGCGTCAGTCACAAAAGCATCTCTGATTCTTCTATACTTTACATCCACCATGTCCTTTTTGTCAAACCCAAGTGTCAGCCCTATCATTCTGAAAATCAAAGACAATTTCGCATGTGTGGGTAATTTAAAATAACCAAACATACCAATAAAACTTAAAGACCTGTCTATCCTTTTACTGACAGCAAACAAATATTCTGTGAGCATGTCTTTTGAAGAATAATGAACTTATAAAACTTCAGGTATATAACTTTTCACAATGGGCGAAAATCTATTTGAGAAATTATAAGAGTTCTGTATATCGGTTTATATTTTCTTCTTGATTTCATACATTTCCCATCTAACTACACTAGTTAGTTCTATGTATTCAATAAACTCACCAACATTTCAAACATGAACAAATACCATGATGTACTGAAGTTCTCTAGACCACTTATGAATACACATAAAGGTAATTTTGAGTGTAAGTTCTATAAAAACGAAGAATCTTTCATCAATAGCTCAAAATTATGATAATACATACCTAGG
>NW_026072058.1:0-2397 GCF_014885135.2 Alexandromys fortis
GTCAGCCCAAAGATCAATCAGGGTCCCTGTCCTGTGGGAAGTCCAAGGACCACCCTCCTCCATCCAGGTCTAGTAAGGTGAGCATCCAAACTGCCTAGGCTCCCACAAAGCCAGTACGTGCAGTAGGATCAAAAACCCATTAGCAATACTCTTAAGTGATTGGCCAAGCAGTGTTTTAGCTAATACAGTTTCTGTGTGGTTATTTTGTGTCTGGGCAGCCGGGAAATGAACTAGCAGCCTCTGACTACAAGCATATTTACTCAGAGAAGAAAACATTAGACAATCCTGTAAACTCTATTAGATGTTTTTAGAACACATTTCCTTTGAGACTATGTCCTTATGCTACAGACCTAGCTCCACCTGGTAGGTCTCCATCTTCTTAGAAGCAGGAGAATGACAACACACAGCTCACTCTCAGACTTCTTTCTAGAGGCTTCCCTGATGTGCCTCTTTTCTTTATTCTCTCTCTCTCTCTCTCTCTCTCTCTCTCTCTCCATCCTCCTCCTTGTTTTTCTTCCTCTCCCTCCTCCTCCTTCTTTTGGAAATCAGAGCAACACGTTTGCTGACCAGCAGGCTCTCGGTGTCATACCCCAGCTTTAAAAGGAGCACTCTGACATAGGAAAGTTTCCACGAGAGAAATACTCAGGCCCCGAGGCTCGGAAGGACTTCCCAGGAGACTACTGTTGCATATTGCTTCTCTGACTTGCCTCAGGAGGCTACTGCCACTGTCTCCTTGAGAGTGAGGGGAAGTATCCTAGCTGTCTTTCTGTTGCCGTGATAAACACCATGACCCAAAGCAACTTGGAGAGGAAAGGGATCATTTGTCCTAGTAGTTATAGTTCATCATCAAGGGAAGCCAAGACAAGAATCTGAAGGCAGAAACTGAAGCAAAGACCATGAAGGAGCACCACGTACTGGCTTGCTTCCAGGCTCACATTCCTTTCTCATACAATTGGGAACCACCTACCTAAAGAGGGTACCATGCACAGTGGTCTGGGCCCTCCTTCATAATCTAGCCCAAGACGATGCCCCCCCCCAGACATGCTTACAGGACAATCCAATGAAGCCAATTCTTCCACTAGAAAGGTCCATGCAACTTAGTCTCTTGTTTCTTCTCGACCAGCTTTGTGCTGCTTGGAAATCAGACACCGCCTTGAGACGCCCTGCAGTCAAAATACAGAGTTTCCTGCCTTCTAGCCAAGCAGTGGAACAATCCTAGGATCTAGTGCTGTGAGCCCCAGAAGTCAGTGAGGGGAAGTGATTGGCTCAGTTGCCTCAGAGGACTCAGTGATGGGATCGGCTTCTGGGCCTCAGTTGAGTGCCTGCCTGCTACATGGCGAATTCTCAGTCACGGAAAAGCTTCCTACCCGAGTCAGTGGGAAAATGTTAAGTCCACCAGAACACCTATTCCCTCAATTACTTAAGTTGCTCAAAATCACATTTTTCGAAAACATTTCGTTACGGGCACTAATAATACAGCTTTGAAACAAGAGTCCCACCATTTCACTCACTGAACACACGGGACTAAACATACCCCATGACCGGCCATGTCTGCCAAACATAATGACCAGTCAAGTGCAAGGCTGCCTGCACCCCGGGGTCTGAGCTTTCTCCCATCATAAAAGGATTAGAAGGTATTTAGCTCCCACCGCTACTATTGGAAGCAGATTGGCTCTCCCACCACCGAGGCCATTTTAGGGACAGCCGAGAGGCAGTGGGCTTTATCATTGATCGCTTGTTTCAAGGGCTGGGACTTTGATCTGGGGATAATGTGGTATGTTTGAAAGAGAAATAAGCCTTTTGTCTAAGCTGGGGAACAAAGGACAGGACCCAGCAGCCGGAAGCATGGGTTTTATTTTCCTAAGGCAACCCCACAAATTCAGCATCAGTTCAAGAAGAAACAAAGAAGGGGCTTCGGGAAGGCACGCAGCTGTTGGGTGCTCATTAAAAATGAGAGGATGGGGAGGAAAGAGGGGGGCAGATGGGAGAGGAAGAAAAGAAAGAAGAAAGATATAGAAATGAAGGGGAAGAAGAACGAAGGAAGAAAAGGAGGAAGGAAAAACAGGAACAAGAAAGGGATTTGAAAGGATAGAGGAGGAGGGGCGGCAAGGTGAGAGAAGGAGGGGAAGGGAGAAAGGCTGGCTCTGGGTGTGGGCCTAGGTCCTGCTTATGGTGTGAAAGAGGCAGCCCCTTCTCATTGCTAGTCAGTGCCAGGGACATGAGAACCTGCTTCTCCTAGCCACAGATCCTTCCCTCAACCAGGGCCTGACTGGACTCTCTGAAGGTCCAGGAAACCTTTAGAAGGCCCTGCAGTTCCAAGAGGTCTAAAAAGAATGTGAAGCAGGACACTTCAGGAACTGCCCCCTCCCTCCCTCTCTCCTTCCTTCCTTCCCTCCC
>NW_026072059.1:0-2376 GCF_014885135.2 Alexandromys fortis
AGGAAAGAAAGAAAGAAAGAAAGAAAGAAAGAAAGGAAGGAAGGAAGGAAGGAAGGAAGGAAGGAAGGAAGGAAGGAAGGAAGGAAGGAAGGAAGAATCCTCCATGGCCTCTTCTTCAGTTCCTAGCTCGATTTCTGCCCTGATTCCCTCCTTCATGATAGACTGCAGTCACCTGTGGAATGAAGCAAACCTTTTCCTTTTGGTGGTGGTTATCACAGCAGCAGATAGCAAACCAGAACAAAAGTTAACCAAAAACTGGACCCAAAGGTGGCGTAGCGGGTAAGAATGCTTCCCGTGCAATCATGACGACCTAAGTTTAGATCCCAGAATCCATGTAAAAAGCCAGGAATTGCCACTCACTCCTGTACCCCAGGACTGTAGGGAGCAGAGAGTAAGGTCACTGGAGCCCATTGGCCACCGGCTTCGTTCTCGCTACCGTAAGAAACCTGTGTCAAAGGGAGAAGCATTACGTGGCACACACTCCTCTGGCCCCTGTGAATGTGTGCACAGGTGAACACTCTTGCATACACACTCAGCCCACAATATACACCTTATATGCGTGCATAAGCACACGCAAAAAAAATATTAAAATTAAAATTAGATCCTTTAACAGCTGTCAAGGGGCGCTGTCGAGCAGCACTTCTCTCTAAGGAGACAGACAAGGTCACGTGAACAACACAACGGAGAAGTTGACTTCTGGTACCTGCTCAGATCCCAGAAGCACAGAGAAGGCAGACAGACTGTAACATCTGCTCACACAGGCCAGTGCATGTAACTCTCAACTACTTCCAGCACTTCGCTGTGTTATTTTATACTTTGTTGGTTTTTCTTGGTTTTGTTTCTTGAGACAGAGTTTCTGTGTAGCTCTGCCTGTCCTAGAATTCACTTTGTAGACCAAGCTGGCCTCAAACTCACAGAGATCCACCTGCCTCTGTGCCTCCCTAGTGCTGGGATCAAAGGCGTGTGCCACTACTGCCAAGATTACACTTACTATTTCAAAACAACCCCAAGGCATGATAGCTCATGTATGAATATGCCAGAAGCATCTGTAATACATAAGGCCAACCCCTCTGCTACCACAAATGAACTGCCAGTTTACTCTGCTGTACTGCAAGCTGGTGACAGAAAGAACCATAGAAAATTATTGATAATATTCTGAGATGAACAACAAAGGAGTCTGTAAATTTTTTACATAGCACAAGCACACAAACAAAAAGGGCATTTTAACTAACATAAGACAAAAAATATGAACTTAATCAATTTGAGTCATTTAGGTAGATGTTCCAAAATATCAACTATATTTAGCTTTCACAAAATCCTCAACTTCCCAAAACTTGTAAGTGTCCAAAGCATTCAGGAAACAGTTACCCAAAAAATTAAAAATGTCTCAGCTTTTAGCCCAATGTTCATTACGACCATCAAAAATACTCTCATCTCTCTTAGGGATAAACACTTCACTAAAGACTTCAACACGCAGTTTCCTGCCACGCTTTCTTCAGGTGCTACCTAAGCTTTGAACCCACCAAGTCCAAAGCCAAGCCCACCCCACCTACCACCTCTTGACAAAGCTACACCCATCCCACCTTCCAACCCTGTCATCAAGTCAGAACCACCTCCTCAGTGACTCACTTTGAGAACAGAAGGGACCCAAAATGACAAAAGCCTGCCTGTTAGTGACACAAAGGTTTCCACCCAATTGCTAAACTGGCCCCAAATTCTTACTCATCTGTAAAATGCAAAAAGTACCAATACTCAAACAACATGAGTGAAAAAAAAAATTAACCAGCAAACGACTTTCAAATTAAAGTAGGAAACATATCTAGGCATTACTTGTAGTCACTCAAATCCTTTTAATATAAGGATATTGATATTGGGAATTCTATTAAATCTAATTAGTGACCAATAATCGCACCATAACATCCAAGCTATTATCTGTATACACAGGCCATATGATCCAAATTAGGGCCATCAAACCAACAGCGCAAAGTTTCACCTGACATCGTTACACGTGAGCGGATGGGCAGGTGGGTAATCCGACGGCCAAGTCACCAATGACCACGTAATGAACTCATCCTGGTACACGCCGATGGAACCGTGACTTACCAGAGGTATGGGAAAGTGGGTTGCGTACTGCAGGTGGCGGAGGAGGTCATAATTTGATGGAAAGATCAACTCCCTTGGTTTTTCTCTCTTCAGCAGTTTCTCACCATTAACCGACATTCTTCGGCTCAGGGAAGGGTTGGCATTCTCACAGGACTCTCCAGGCATGGGAGAGAAAATCTATGTCATGTAAAACAAATATTAGACATCATTAATGAAGAGGGACCAGCCATTGTGCCACGTACCAGAACGTCAGACACAAGACGCTCACAAAAT
>NW_026072060.1:0-2363 GCF_014885135.2 Alexandromys fortis
AGAAGAAGAAGAAGAAGAAGAAGAAGAAGAAGAAGAAGAAGAAGAAGAAGAAGAAGAAGAAGAAGAAGAAGAAGAAGAAGAAGAAGTTGCAGAATATTATTGAAAGAGCTCTGGGTTCTTATCTGAACTTTACATCCAACTCCATTACTCAAGTGAGCAATCAAAACCAACTTTTTCACTTTTATATGTAAACAGGGAAAAAATTTTATGTATTTCAGCTTTCTCCTGCTCAAATAGATTTTATAGAGAAATGAAATGACCTACTGGGTGCTTTTAACTAATCAAGCTCTTTTACTAAATGCATTCTGTATTCCCCAACTCTCTTCACCTTTTCTAGAAAGAGCCTAAGAATGTGTTTGAAGACTACCAGCTGTAAATATGATGTTATTCCTTGCTTGCTATGGAAGACACACCCCAGATGTCTGTGGTATTATTTCACCAGGGTTATTTTTCTTTTTCTTGTGGGTTATCATTTCCCACCAACCAGAGCTTGCCCTTTTATTTTCCAAACCAAACTCTGCCAAACAATTTTGAAAGACCTGACATTGTGTTTGAGGCATGCTTTAGCTTGAAAGTTAAATCCCATCTGAATTCTTTTTATTTGCCCAAGGAAGGAATGAAGCTCATATGAACACAAACTGAGCAACAGAGCCTAGACAGCTGTTCTTACACATCTGCTTAAACGTATTCAAGAAGTTGCACAAAAAATAAAACAAATAGTTTTATTTCATATTTGTTTAATATAGCATATAAAAGGAATATTAACTAACAAAGTGTAAAAATAGAACATGAGACCTATAAACTCAGTGTGTGTGTGATCATCAATCTAAAGTATGATTAAAGGACAGTAAACAAACTTTTAGGTAGAATAAATCCAAGGATGAGCGATAAATTCCTATCTTCTCAATGAACTGTAAGTGACTATGATAGTCAATGTAAATACATATTTGGGGTGTAGAAGTATTAACAATGTAGCCAGGCATGATGGTATATACTTTTAATGTCAACACTCAATAGACAGAGGCAGAAGTATTTAAAGATTGAAGTCAGCCTGGACTACACAACAAACTGTCAAAAAAATGGGGAAGAAAGAAAAAGAAATTGTCCAATATAGAAGCTGTTTTCTGAGTGCCCAGTCTAGATATTGAGGAAAGCACTCTACACACTTCATATCAGCCAGGCATCACAAACTCTGGCTCAGAATGTTTGTGGAACCCAGATGTAGTGGCACACACCTTTAACCCCAGCACTCAGAGGCAGAGGCAGTTGT
The DNA here is from genome assembly GCF_014885135.2 of Alexandromys fortis. Taxonomy (NCBI): domain Eukaryota; kingdom Metazoa; phylum Chordata; class Mammalia; order Rodentia; family Cricetidae; genus Alexandromys; species Alexandromys fortis. The sequence continues at coordinate 1,271 of NW_026072060.1, forward strand.
ATCTCTGTAGGTATGAGTCCAGCCTCTTCCACATAGATTGTTTAAGACATCCAGGGCTACAAAGTCTCAAAAAAAGAAAAAAGAAAAGAAAGAAAGGAAGGCAGGATGGGAGGAAAGAAAGAAAGTTAGTTGATGGAACCACCAAGCAAGCAAGAGATGAGCCAGTGTTCATACTCAGTTCTTCAATTCTGGGAACATGCGTGTGAAGGAGAAATTAGGGCATACCTTTGATTCTATCACTAAAAAAGCTGATGCAGGAAGATTGGGAATTTCAGGTCAGCCTGGACTCCATAGAAATATCTTCTCTCAAACTGCCACCAACATTCCTCCAAAATATGAAATTTTAAATAGTATACAAGTTGTAAATGAGTTAATCAAAGTAATTGGAACTATTGCTCAGGTTCTAGTTATAGTTAACATGTTTATAAATTAAACTATTTCTTTCATTTTTTTTCTATTTTTTCTTCTGGTCTTTGCTCTTTGGTGTACAGTTGTTTTCAAATATTAGTTAAAGATGGGTTACATTCTTTTATACTGTGAAATATTTGTTTAATGATGCAAAGATGTGTTGCATTCTTTTATGTTGCACTTGTTTAACTCTGTGAAGCTGTGTTACTTTGTCTGCCTAGAACATCTGATTGGTCTAATAAGTTGAATGGCCAATGGCTAGGCAGGAGAGAGAATTGGGTGGGGTTTCCAGGCAGAGAGAATAGATAGGAGGAAAATCTAGAGAGAAGGGAGAGGAGCAAGAAAAGGAGGAGAAGAGGACGTCAGGGGCCAGCCACCCAGCCAGCCATGAAGAAAGAAGAAAGATATATAGAATAAATAAAAGTTAAAAAGCCTAGAGGCGAAATGCAGTTAAAGAGAAATGGGATAACAAAAGCTGATTTTAAAAAAAGCCAAGCTAAGGCTGAACATTCTTAAGGAAAAATAAGTTTCTGTGTATCTATTTGGGAGCTGGGTGGTAGGCCCCCACAGTCTCACTCTGTATCTCAGGCTGACCTCAGTCTTGTTACATAACCTTGAATCCCTGATTCTCCTGCCTTTATCTTCCAAATGCTGGAATTACAGGCATGAACCGTCCATCATTCAT
>NW_026072061.1:0-2412 GCF_014885135.2 Alexandromys fortis
TTTTTTTTTTTTTTTTTTTTTTGGAAGGACATTCTTATAGCCACTGACAGTGCACACAGAATTATTTCTGTCCAATCAGAAGCCACACTCCATGCCAATCAGCCACGGTGGCACACACACATGATCCCAGCACTAGGGTAGATAGAGACAGGAAGATCAGGAGTTCAAGGCCAGCACGAGACTGCCTCAAAATCAATAAATAAATGATCGGCCAGAGTACCCTAAGTTCTGGTGCCGGCCGTGGGGGGAGGCTAAACTCTGAGAGCCGAGGCAGGCTTGGAATGCTGGGTTTGTTTCTCCTGTTTTGAAGGTATAGGTCTGGGGACATGTGTACAGCCCCTACAAGATAGGGAAAGTTCTGGAGGAAGGGGGCCCAAGGGGACAAGGACTCAGGGCGCTGGTCACCTGTGTGTGTGTGGGGGGGGGTGTAGCAGCAGAGTCGCACCCAGTCACAGAGGCACCAGGAGCCATAGATGTGAACACCCACAGAAACTTGTCTGAGGATGACTCTTCTCAGCGTGAGGTCCTCGGAATCCAGTACCCAGAGGGACTGGATACATTGTGTCACATAGCAAGCTCCAAATGAAGATTGTGCCAAACCAAAGCCAAAAAGCTGATTATCTTGCTGGACCTGAATGCCTTTTGGAATACAGGTGGCAAGATTTCATGGCAGGAGGCCTGCATGGCTGCCAGCCAACCGCAAGGAACAGGAAGTGCTGTGTCTGGGCTCTGGCAGAACCTTGGAGGTCAGTCTGCCCAGACTCCATCTGCCCAGACAGCAACCGCTCAGCAATCAGATGACAAGGGTAAAGGTGCCACTCCTAATCCTTGGGAACCTGGTCAACGCTGCTGATTGTCCTCCTGTCAGATGGGAAGGGGCTAGAGACACCAAGAACTCGGTTCTCTCTTCTCAGCCACTGCAAGGCCATTCTGTTTTAGGAGAAGCTCCTTATGACTATTCAAATACGTCACTATCAGAAAAGGGAAATGACCAACCGACCAACAACACTGCCATTGCCCCAGAAGGAAGGCAAACCATGCCAAAACAGTGCATGTGAGCAGAACAAACTTTGCTGTCTAGACAGGCAGGAAGGCAGGAGAGAGGACGCGGATGGCCTTGGCAGTTCTCAGGAAGAGAGAGCTGCAACTGACTGAGCCCCCAGCCTGAGGGAAGGCAGGTTGGCTCGCAGTTTCTTCTGGAATGGTCAGGTGGAGGCCGCCTTTCCCTCCCCGGAATGGAGGGGAAAGTTCGTGTAAATCCACACTTGGAGAGCTTGGAAAAAATGAGCATTTGGGGTGGGGGGAGGTGGACCAAGGTCTGAGGATGCCTGAGCGACAGGGAGCTGGGTCACTCTCCTTGAGGTCTCAGCCAGTTTTCTTCAGAACCTGTTGTGGGATATCCATATTATTAGTCATGATGAAATTCCAAACATTTTCCACCCTTTTGTTTATCAGTTAATGTTGCCTCCAACAAAACCCAAACAACCCCTGCTGAGGAACAGCATCCAGGGAGGCCATGTTTCCAAAGGCTCAGGCAGCTTCTGCTGGATCTGGTCCTCCCCGTGTGAGGAAGCCATTTCTGGGGTGGGACAGGCAGGGGATACTAGCAGCACCCGACCCTGACAAGGCAGGTGCATACAGCACAGAGTAGAGCCCCTGGCGGGGAGAAATTGCACTATGAGGCAGGAGGTCAGAAGAGATGTGAGGGCAGGTTTGAGAGTTCTTGGTGGAAAGTCACCAGCCCATGTGACCCGGTGTCCTTTGTGTGTGTACTGCAAGACGCAGCAGAGCTACACAGCTCAGCGCCAGAGGTCTGAGGGGGAACAGGTGCTGAGGATGATGCTGCAAGCCCAGCTGGCCCTCCCCAGCCCTAGAGCTGGTGTGGGCAGGAGACTACTCAGTTCTCCTCCCTTTCACCTGGAGACAGGGCCTGGGTCTGGCTGTCTTGAGGTTGTGGAGTCAGCTGCTCCCTTTTGACGTTAGACTGTGTTGGCTGCCAACGGATGCTTCCAGACCAGAGCACCGGTGAGGCCAACAGCTTCGGGCGGCCCTGAGGACCACATACGATGGGCTGCTGTTTCTCCTCCATTTCTGCCCACCTTCCTCAGTTCCCACCCAGGAATCCTGGGCTAGATAAAGGTCTCCTAAATGCCCTAGACTCTGCCTCATTTCTCACCTCTAAACTAGGCTGTGCCACAAACCAGTGCCCTGAGTCCACCCCTTCTGGTGCCCAGCAGGCATCTGAAAGGAGCTATGATGCTCTTGATTTCATCCACTATCTGTGGTCCAAAAGTGAGTACTGGGCACAACCTTCAACACATTGCTTGGACTTGCGGCTTTCTCTTCACTCCTCCCACCCTGTCATCACCATCATAATCATCTTCACCACCACCATCATCATCACCACCATCA
>NW_026072062.1:0-2375 GCF_014885135.2 Alexandromys fortis
ACTCCTAACCCACACAGGGGAAGAGTTCGACCCCGAGTGACCGGGAGAAGCGATTTTTAAGGGAAGAAACCACAGCCCAGTGACCTGGAATTGGCAGGGATTGCGTCACAGAAAATTCTGAAAATACCAGTGAAGATTACAAGGGGGCAACTCCCTGCCTCTCAGGACCATTCCCAACGTCGTTATCAGCTAGATCTTAAAACACTTTACAATGACAATCACAAGGGGGAAACTCCCTGTTTCTCAAGATTATTCTCAAGATTACAACCTAACTTTATCTTCAGCTAGTTCCTGAAACACAGTCACTAAACTGGCTAATCCTAGATTCCTGATTCTTCTCTTCCTGCTTGGATTTTTGGCTATTTTCTTCCTGCTGGGGAGGTCTGGATTTATCCAGGTCTTTCACTGGTAACAACTATAGATTCTGATTCCTCTCTCTTCAAGGTATACAAGGTTATTTATTCATTTTCTGTTTAAATTTTTTATTGCTTTTGCTTAGTGATATGCTTGTACTAAATAATTTTAATTCCTTTGAGTGTGTGCCAAGATTCTCTGATTAACAAAGTCTTGTTTTTATATTTAAATTTAACTGTCTAGGGCTCTGTTGTGTAGCAGTTTCCTCCAAGACTAAAGCCTTCCAACTTGGAGGAAGTCTTGCTAAGACACAGGCTGTTTACAGGAGGCGAAATCAGCAGGGTGTCCTAAAGGGTGTAGGTGCATGAACATACTGTTATTCACTGAAGCTGTTAAGTTCAGGAAGTAAACAATTGAATAACTTCAGGAAGTCCCTAAAACTGACCAGATTGACTAAGCTTCTACCTCCCAAATATATATATATACTGTAAGGACTGTTAAGAGACTCTCTTAAACCATCTGAGCAGCCTTGAACAGGGTGAGACCAACTGAGGCACCTGGAAAGGAGACTTTCCAACCCCCTGAGCTGCCTACAGGCTGTGTAGTGTGCTCCAGGTTTCCAGCTTCCAAGAACTGTCATTCATACTGGAGTGGGCTTTGGTGTTGCAACCATCTTCAAGTTATTTCTGCTCCTGTAAGTAACCCCACTCCCATATTCCTGTAAGTAACCCTAGTAAAACTAATTGGTTCAGCAAGTCAAACTTTGGTGATATCTGTAGTTTGGTATGTTGGAGGCTCCCTATCTGGGGTGAATTTGTTTATATCTCTCTAGGGATAGTGTCACATAACAGACTTGCTCCTGGGTTGTCCAACTTTGTGGTCAGTCAATTTATTGATCAGAAATTTAGCTTAACATTTTGAGTCAGTAATTTTTCTACCCATTTCTAGTACTCACTGGTCAGTTACTCCTAGCACCTGGATGAGTTTCAAATCTTTACAGTAAGTGCAATTCACTGCAAAACCAGGTTTCTCTGAGCAGTGCTAGGAGTAGCAGCATTTTAAGAGCATAAACCCAAATACTTTGAAAGCACTTTGAAAGGCACAACATACATATTTAGCAAAACAATAGTGGTAGGGTCCATACTAGGACCTCGTCATCTTCCTAAATAGGGGTTTTGGCGAGGTTTACTTACTATACCAGGCATAAATTCTTTCCCATGGAGCTGGCCTCAAATCAAACCAGAAAGACATTGGTTATTCTCATAAAAATCAAGCCACTATTTAAGTGGGAACATATTGTCTGTGTATCAGTCTCCTTTTTCTGAGACAGGATCTCTCAATGAAGCCAGAGCTCCCTGAATTAGCTCTGTTCACTGGCTAATGAACTGGGGTTACAGGGGTACACCACTGTACCTGACTCTTCATATCAGTGCTGGGGGGGTCTGAATTCACATCCTCATGCTTGGGTGACAGACACTTAGCTAACTGTGCTTGCTAGTCTTATGTCAGCTGGACATACAAACTAGAGTTATCTGAAAGGAGAGAACCTTAATTGAGAAAATGCCCCATAACATCTGGCTATAGGGCATTTTCTTAGTGATTGATGGGGGAGGACCCAGCCCATTTTGGGTGGTGCCATCCCTGGGCTAGTGGTCCTGGGATCTGTAAGAAAGCAGGCTGAGCAAGCCATGGGAAGAAAGCCAGTAAATAACACCCCTCCATGGCCTCTGCATCAACAACTCCTGCCTCCAGGATCCTGCCCTGTTTGAGTTCCTGCCCTGACTTCCTTCAGTGATGAACAGCAATGTGGAAGTGTAAACTGAATAAACCCTTTCCTCCCCAACTTACTTTTTGGTGCAGCCATTGCCTTTGATATATTTATTGCTTACACTGCATTTTTTTTTAGTTTTATTTTCAATGTTACTTCTATATTTTAAGGGGTGCATTTTATTTATTTATTTATTTATTTATTTTTGTTGAAAAAATTTCCGCCTCCTCCCAGTCTCCTTTTTCCCTCCCCC
>NW_026072063.1:0-2428 GCF_014885135.2 Alexandromys fortis
AGGCCAGAAGAGGGCACCAGACCTCATTACAGATGGTTGTGAGCCACCATGTGGTTGCTGGGAATTGAACTCAGGACCTTTGGAAGAGCAGGCAATGCTCTTAACCACTGAGCCATCTCTCCAGCCCTGTGTCGTATTTTTATATCCCGTGACAGTTACATGCAGCAGCCTATTCCTACTTTTTGCATACACGCTTGTGTTATGTGTGTGTGCGCGCGCGCGTGTGTGTGTGTGTGTGTGTGTGTGTGTGTGTACATGTATGTGAGCTGGAGGGCAACACTGGGTATCCTGGGTATCCTAAACCAGTAAGGTTTTGAGACAGGCTCTCAATAGCCTGGAGCTTACTGATTTGGCTAGACTGGCTGGTCTGCAAGCCCCAGGGATCCTTCCGTCTCTCGGTGCTGAGATTTCAGATGCATAACTGCTCAAGGCTTTTGACGTGTCTGCTGGGAATCCAAGTTCAGGTCCTAGTACTGTGCATCTAGCCCTTTACCAACGGAGCCACCACCCAGTCCTCATTCCTCCTCCTTTTAGACGGAGTTTCACTGTGCAACCCTGGCCAGCCTAAAACTCACTATGTCGACTATGTGGGCTTCAGACTCACAGAAGTCCACTTACTTCTGCCTACAGAGCAGAGCGCTAGGATTCAAGGTGTGCACCGGCACGCCTGGCTCCTACTCCTACTTCTCAAAGCTCCTTTGGGGCCACTCCCCCATTTACCAACACAGACCTTTCTGCACTCCAGGGCTACCTCCTGCTCCCACTTAACCACTTCCACCTGACTCCCCAGCCAGAGCTGCTCACAGGAGCTAACAAGGTGACCTTGGGCCTCTCTGTTCCTCCTCTTCCTTCAGCAAGGGAAAGAAAGGCCTGTTGGGCTTCCTAGCAAACGTAAGCCGTGTGCCCCTCTACTCCCTGTACCCCTGCAAACTCTTGCATCAGCATCTGGTCCTTTCTGTTACCACCCACTCCTCCCCCCCCCGGGGCTCAGCTGAGAGACAGTCGCCAGTGCCACTCATCGGGATGACAAGAGAATAAGAATGTCTGCTCTTACTGCTCTGCTCTGGAACAGCCTCAACCCTTCACTCACACCAGCTGAAATCCCCTGCCCTGCTGGCTTCCCGCATCCTCTGCTCAGAATTCTCTAGGAGGAAATGCTACTTCCTTCCACCTACCAGCCATCTGGAAATCAAGGATGGCGGGCACAGAGCGCCGGGGAGGGGCCACAGAAACGCGCACAGTGTAGTTGGCACCTTGTTGGAGGTGAAGGCACACTTCTGGGGTCCTGCTGTCTGTGGTCACGTTGACTGTCTCCTCATGAGCGGATTCCACAGCATTCGACTGCTGTCTTTCAATGTTTATCTTTAGAAGAGGAAAGACAAGAGGATCCACCATGACTTGGGTCAGAACGACAGAGAGACTTCGTGGTACTCTGCGCTGTTTCCTCTGCCTTCTCATTTCAGATACTGTGTAACCAGGGAGGAGAGAGAGGGCCGGCTCTGCTGTGGGGGACCTGAGGACAAGATCTAATCATCCCAGGGACCAATGGGTCCTCAGCTGTGATAGAAGTGAGAACTACCACAAATGTGAAAGATTTCGGGGTGAGTTGGGACCTTTGCAGGCTCCATGGAGTTTGAGGAACCATGTAGGAAACAGGATACAACATGCAGAGAGAGTTTGGGGTGTATGAAGTTTTATTTAGGAAGAGGGTGTTGGGAAGGTTTGGTAGGGTGGGGGGGAGGAGAGATAGAGAGACAGAGAGAGAGAGAGAAAGAGGGAAACAGAGAAAGAGAGAGGAGGAGAGAGAAAAGGAGGGGGGAGAGCTGCCTCTTCAGAAGAAGAAGGAGAGAGAGAGACTGGGAGTGGGCAGAGCTTGTCTTTTAAAGGGACAGGGTACTGTCTGGATTCATTCTTCTGCCAGGTGGTCATAATGCACAGCATGATCACAACACAATGACCAACAACAAAAGGAGGACCTAGCACCAGTTCAGCGTATGCTCCCAGCCTTCTGGGGGAGAAAGGATAAGCACTTGGAAACAAGCCCTATGAGGATGCCAAACAGAAATGCGTGGCCCACGTCCACATTCCGTTAGACATAAAATATGTGGATATCTTAAAAATCCCATTCACTTTTTAAAAGGGCGCTGGAGCGAGAAAACATTTAGCCTGATCGTCCCGTCTCTCATTCTAACCATACAGTTGGTGGACAGCGGCATTAAACGGTATAATCTGGCGGTTGTTCCTAGTTACAGAAACGTCATCATTCTACCTTCATGGTTACTTGTGTGATGACAGCATGTAAGACCCATTAAAGAAAACCATCCTTGGGGCTGGAGAGATGGCTCAGTGGTTAAGAGCATTGCCTGCTCTTCCAAAGGTCCTGAGTTCAATTCCCGGCAACCACATGGTGGCTCACAACCATCTGTAA
>NW_026072064.1:0-2400 GCF_014885135.2 Alexandromys fortis
CTCTCTCTCTGCCTCTCCTCTTCTCCCCTCCCCACCTGCTTCCGCCCTGACTATGGGTGCAGGGTGACAGCCTGCCACCATGCTTTCCCCTCATGTGGACTACATCCCCTCAAACTATGAGCCAAAACAAACCCTTCCCTTCTTTCCTTAAGTTTGTCACAAGGAGAAAAGTAAGTAACACAGTGTCTTACTATGTTGAATTCACTCTTCCTGTGCTGAAGTTGAGATGTAACAACACTGGTGATTCTGCTTTGGAGAACCCTGACACACACTTACACTTGCTATTATTGATTATCAGTGTTTTGTTTTATTTATTTATTTATTTATTTATTTTTGGTTTTTCGAGAGCCTGTCCTGGAACTAGCTCTGTAGACCAGGCTGGTCTCAAACTCACAGAGCACACACACACACACACACACACACACACACACACACACACACGGTTCGTATCCCCTTGGGGCTTTAATTTTCACTTCCCTGCTGGTTGCTGACTGAGTACCCTTTATGTTTGTTTTGTTTATTGAGATAAAGTTTCTCTGTGTAGCCCTGGCTGTCCTGGTACTCGCTCTGTAGACTAGGCTGGCCACAAACTCACAGAGATCCACTTGCCTCTGTTTCCCAAGAGCTGGGATTAAAAGCTTGCCCTGCCACCACCACCACCACCACTGGACAGACCTGAGTACCTTTTTGTCACCCACATCGCCTCTGTTTCAAGTCTCTTTTTACTTTTTTCTTGGTTTTCTTTGTTGTTGTTGTTGTTACTTTTTCCTTTTTTCTTTGTTTTCTTTTTATTTTTCAAGATTGAAGAAACTACTTGTATGTGTGTGCGTGTGCAGTTTAAGTGCATCGTGTGCGTGTTGGTGCTGCAGATGCCCGGAGAGGGCCTCAGGTCCCCTGCACTGGAGTCGCAGCCTTCATAGAAGTTATGCCTTTATCTGCTGGACCATCTTGTCAGACACACTTTCATTGTTTTCTTCTTCTTTCCTCCCTCCATTCCTCCCTCCCCCTCCTCCCTCCCTCCTTCATTTCTCCCTTCTTCCTTCCCTCTCCCTTTCTCCCTCCTTTCCTCCTTCCTTTCTTCCTTCCTTCCTTTTGTCTTTTGTAAGGGCATAGGGGTAAGATCTCACGTGTCCCAGGCAGGCCTTGAACTTGCTATGTAGCTAAGGATCACTTGCCTCTACCTCTGGAATTCTAGGGTTACAGGTATACACCATACCCAGTTTTATGGGTTGTTTTTTTTTTTCTTTTTAATTTTTTTTTTTTTTTTACATTTACATGAACCAGTCATGGTGGTACATGCCTTTTATCCCATCACTTGGGAGGTAGGCAGATCCCTGTGAGTTTAAGGCCAGTCTGGACCACATAGTGAGACTCTGTCTCAACAAAACGAAACAACCCCCCCCCAAGCATTTATGTGTCTGCATGTGTGTCTGCACACCACATGTGTGCCTGATTCATGAAGAGACTAGAAGAGGGCATTGCATCTTCTGTAACTGGAGTTAAGGGCTGGTTGTGAGCCACCATGTGGGTACTGGAAATGGAAACCTGGTCCTCTGTAAGAGCACCCAGTGCTCTTAACCACTGAGCCATCTCTACAGCCTGCTGTGGGATAACCCTTCTGCACGCTGTGAAGCTGCTTTGGCCTATAGCAAGGCAGAATGAGGCCAGGCGGGAAAGTCAAATGGAAAATAGAAAAAGGGTGGAATCAAGTGAGACACGAGCAGCCGCCAAAGAAACAGTGTGCCAACAGAGCAGTAAAAACCACCAGCCACGTGGCAATACACGGATGAATAGAAATGCGTTAGTTTAAAAGTAGGAGCTAGTTAGCAGTAAGCCTGAGCAATAGGTCAAACAGTCTGTAATTAATATTGGGCTTCTGTGTGATTATTCGGGACTGGGCTGCTAGGAAATGAAAGTGCCACCTCCGTTTATACAGCCTCTTGTTTTCTTTTTCTCTCTTACTGGATGTTGTTTGCTTAAGAGATTTATTTGCTTGTTTTACGTGCTGTGTGCGTACCTTGACCACATGACAACATGCATGCAGGTGGAGCCAGAAGAGGGCGACCAGTTGCCTGGAATTGGAGTGAGCTTCCAGTTGCGGATGCTGGGAAATGAGCACAGCTCTCTGCAAGAGCAGCAAGAGCTCTTAACTACTAAGACATCGCTCCAGTCCTGTTTGTTTTGAGACAGGGTCTCCCCTCTATGTAGCTCTGGCTGTCCTGGAACTCACTCTGTAGACCAGGCTGGCCTTGAACTCAGAGATCCACTTGCTTCTGCCGCCCAAGTTCTGGGATCAAAGGTGTGTGCCACTACCACCCAGCTTGTTTTCTTCTTTCTCCTTCCCTTCCCTTCCCTTCCCTTCCCTTCCCTTCCCTTCCCTTCCCTTCCCTTCCCTTCCCT
>NW_026072065.1:0-2417 GCF_014885135.2 Alexandromys fortis
ATAAATAAATAAATAAATAAATAAATAAATAAAAAACATAACAAAAAATATCAGAGAGAGAGAAAGAATGTGAGAGACACACACAGAGAAAGAGAGAGACAGAGACAGAGAGAGAGAGAGAGAGAGAGAGAGAGAGAGAGAGAGAGAATACAAAGGTGAAAAAAAGTTTGAAATCCTGTGACACTTCACACATGTAGGATTTATACAGTGGATGCATTTAAGATAAAACTCTACAAATTTGAAAGTAAATTTTTATTCAGTTTGGATTCCTATAAAATTTAGAGACCAATATTCCCCTGTTTTTTGCTATACAAAATTATAATTACTAGTAGGATGTGCTCTTTTCATGGTGTTGATTTTCTTCCTTTGTTTTGTTGAAATACAAGTGTTAAATCTCCTGGCACCTCATTGCTATACCTCTAGGAATCCTCCGTTCCATTGTGTTGTTGGCAGTTGCAGTGTTGATGACACACAGTGGGGTACATCTTCTTTGCCTTTCTGCCCAAGTAATAACCTCAAACACTGATTATGCAGTTGACATACTGTCTATTGTCCTGCCTAAAAATCAGGTGATGTGCCCGATACCTCTGGGTTTGGATGTTTTCTTCCTGAAAATACAGTACTCTGTTCACTTACATACCTATTCTGGGACCATTGGGAACTGACTTGCTCTGTATCATTCATGGTCATGTTCCTTTTAAGGACTTTGTGATGGTATGTTTTCTGAGCTCAGGGGATTGTGAATCATAGCTAAACATTCTGTGAGAAACAGCTGTGCAAAAGAAAGGATGATGTAATTTTCAATTGTTCTCAGTGTATATGAAGGACATGGTTAACTATAAAGACTAGACCTTATAATTTAAGCCTGTTTGGATTTTTTTCACATATTTAGTCACTCCCAGACTGTGATAAAACAGGACTTGATTGGGGGATGGGGAGGGAAATGGGAGGCGGTGGCAGGGAAGAGACAGAAATCTTTAATAAATAAGTAAGCAAGTAAATAAATAAATAAATAAATAAATAAATAAATAAATAAATAAAAAGAAAAAAAAACAGTTACACATCTGGATGTTATACTTTCTGTCTGGTCCTTTTAGAATTGTGCCATTACTTCATGTTTCTTAGTTCATATTTTCAGGGTGTATTAAATATTAAGTGAATCATTTAATTAAGTAATTATTTGTAATTTTCATATTAACTAAAAAATGAAAAATTGGAAGGTAAGGTGCTTCTACCACAATTTATTTGAGCTGTATTTTTTTATTTTATTCTGAAGTTGCCAAGAGAGAGAAATTTCTTTCCATTTCTATATTGAGTTAATTATGTTATTTTCTAAATGTCAAAATAGCAGTTAAAGTAATTATGTGTGTTGATTGCCAACATGAGGACTTTTCTTTTATCTTAAATTTCAATATTTATTTTTATGAGCATATTTTAGTGTTATATCTGCTAATTAATTTTAGTTTTTCAGTATAGTGAAAAATATGAACTGGAGAAAACTCTAAACAACCTCACTCAACAGTATCACACCCTGCAAAGTATGGTGGACTTTGAAAGACATGCTAAGAAATATGTCTAGAGAGTGTGATGATCTCAAATGTCAGAAGGAACTTGACTCCTCCAACAGAGAACAGAGCAGATGCTGTGGGGAAAATAAAGTTATAGATTGCATACAGTTTAGAGGTATGGAGGAGATTTGAAATAAGGAATTGTGTTATTATGTATTCTTATCCAAAAGATTTGAAGTCTATTTAGCAACTTTTGATACTGGTGAACTTTGAGTTAATGGTTTGGGGTTTTCTTATCACATGTAGGGGCACGGAAACCCAGAAATCCCTGTTTGGATTAAGCAAATCATGTAACTTCTAGAACTCAGGGACTATTCTGGCTCCATTGCCCCCAGAGGATGGAATCACAGGTCAGCACCCCTGAGAATGTATGTTGTTTTGGTCTATGGGAAAATCCAAGTGTCCAACTTTATTTCTAATAAAACCTGAAGTTTCCAGGAACAGTGTATTTACTAAATATTTAGTCTAAAGACTAAGCATTTACATGTAATCACAAAAGTACAAAAGTGTACTGTGTATGTGATGTGGGAGGGTCATATATCAATCTGTTGATTTCATTGGTTAAGCAATAAAGAAACTGCTTGGCTGGCCCTGATAGGTTAAAACATAGGTGGGAGGAGAAAACAGAATGGGATGCTGGGAGGAAGAGGAAGTGAGCTCAGAGTCTGCTCTGCTCCCGGAGAGACTTGACAGCTCTGCTCTCTGGAGCAGAGACGCCAGGCTCCACTCTCCCAGGCTCCTCCGACCCAGGATGGACGTAGGCTAGAATCTTCCCGGTAAGCGCACCTTGGGGTGCTTACACACATTATTAGAAATGGGCTAGTCCAGGTGCGAGAATTAGCCTAGAAG
>NW_026072066.1:0-2426 GCF_014885135.2 Alexandromys fortis
CAGAGATCCGCCTGCCTCTGCCTCCCGAGTGCTGGGATTAAAGGCGTGCGCCACCACCGCCCGGCAGTTGTTGGTCTTTTTTATCATGCTATTTGGGAAGAGTATTGTTTCCTGGTGTGTAGTCTGACATCTGTGGTGAGGCTTGAAAACAATTCCAGACTGAGGATTGTTTCTGCTTGGCCAGTCTTTCCTTTGATGGTAGAGTAAGTGTTCATCCTTAGGTCATCTTGTGTCTTCCTTCTCCGTGGTGCTTCTGTTCTCCTTTTGTACTGGTTTGTCAGTGACCTGGGCAGGCTGGGAAGTTTCCCTACATGGGCATTGTGAGGGGTCCTGGAGGGTCTGAGAGGAACCACTTCTCACTATCTCATGGGGCGAGGGGTCAACCATTTGATAGCATTTATAATAAAGTTGGCCTCGGCCACAGTTGAGCTGTCACCTCTGAGATCTTGGCTGCTAGTCATTTCTTTGTGGTGAGTGTCTTGTTATAGGCAGCCATGAGGATGCCCAACTTGCCAGCTCTCTCTCTGTGACTGTCACTGTTGTGGTCTTGGCAGTCCAGGCTTTACATGGCCATCTGTTGACCAGAAGGTGTTATGTGCCTTATGCCTAGAGATCCTTGGAGGCAAAAACCAAGACTTTAAAATAATACTTCTTTTTTTTCATGACTTAAATTCTATTTGTTGATGCTATAAGGTGAGAGACTCTTGCTAGTCTGACCATGGAGCTGTGGTGAACATGAGTGGAGTTCATTGTAAAGTTGAGGATGTGTGGGAAATGTTGGGCTGGTTTTACAGATTCACTCGCCAGAAATGAGTTGTGTGGAGCATCTGCAGAGTCTGGATCTGTGCACGTACATAGGTAGAAGTGTCATTTCCCCACTTCTCATGACTTTTGCCTAGAAAATTCTAAATAAGGAAAAAACCCAAAGACTAACATAATTTGAATTATCAGATGTAGCAGAGACAGGGTCACCTTTGGAGTCCTGCAGTCCCTGTTCTTATTCTTCTAATAGTATTCACATACATCTGGGGTTGTTGGTTCTGTCTCGCACTCAAGCATGCACGTATGTGCGCGTGTACACACACTCCTGGAGTACATTATTTAAACTTTTATGCAGCTATCCCCCTCCACCTGCATGCTTTGTACTGCCATCTCCAGTGGCCCTACAGCATGAAGGAAGCCATTTCTTGATGATAAGGGGCTGTACGGTATTGAACCTTTGAAGGAGCAGTCTGGATATGGATTTTGGGGTGGATGTATGTTGCCACAGTTGTTACAGTATAGGTGGGTGTAAGCGGGTTATCCTATCTAACACCCCTCTCTGCGGTTTACATATGTGTCCTGCTATCTCTTGAACTTGCTTGCCCCTCCCTGTACTGAGTCAGTGAGCACTAATCATTGTAGCTCTCACTCATTTTTAGTGATAGCTATGATTTAAAAACAACAACAACAACAACAACAACAACAACAAAAAAAACAAAAGAAAAGAATAAAAGCTTTAAAAAGTCCAGAGAACCCATTTGTTCAGCAATGTAATTCAAAAGTTCTTGCAACTGGCCAGTTCTCCCTTGCTTGTGTCTCCCTTTTCCTTGTTAGAAACAAGTTCCAGCTATGTGACTCTGTCCATGACCTGCAGTGGATAAAGATTCTTATAACTGGCAGGCAATGGTGGTGCAGGCCTTTAATCCCAGCACTCAGGAGGCAGAGGCAGGAGTCTCTGTGAGTTCGAGGCCAGCCTGGTGTACAAGAATTAGTCCCAGGACAGGCTCTAAAACTACAAGGAAACCTTGTCTTGAAATCCCCCCCCCCCCAAAAAAAAGATTCTTATAACTGTAGATTTATAGTTTTTGATGAAGTGAGTTTTGGCCTCTGGATCAGTCCTTTTCTGTGTGGACCGTGCCTTTTGGGTCAGACTTAAAATCATCTCATCCTATAGGTCAGAGAATTTTTCCATGTTTCCTGCAGGAGCCTTGGGGTCCTAAAATTGTTGAGGATGATGGGAGAGAGCCTAAGTGCCTATTCCCTCCATACTGCTGGTGGATCTGCTGTTGGCCTTCCTGTGGCCTCACAGCCCCACGGTTACTGACTTGTGTTCTTGGTCCAGCTCCACAGCGTTGCTGAGTGGAGTAGAGTGGTAACTCATATAATATTTGGGGCTTTCTGCTGACTGTCCCCACGACTACATGGCTGTCCCCATTATAGCAGTGTTCTGTATGAATACTGGTAGGGACTACCTCATTATTCACATAGGGGTTTTGTTTTAAATTTTATTTTATGTGCATTGGTGTGAACCCCTAGAACTGAAGTTAAAGACAGTTTTGAGCTGCCTTGTAGGTGCTGGGAACTGACTGAACCCAGATCCTTTGGAAAAGCCAGTGCTCTAAACCATTGAGCCATCTCTAGCCTGTCTTTTTTTTTTTTTTTTT
>NW_026072067.1:0-2364 GCF_014885135.2 Alexandromys fortis
TTTACAGATGGTTGTGAGCCACCATGTGGTTGCTGGGAATTGAACTCAGGACCTTTGGAAGAACAGGCAATGCTCTTAACCACTGAGCCATCTCTTCAGCCCCATAGCATTATTTTTGTTGCTGCTTTATAACTGTCATTTTGCTACTGGTATGAATCATAATGTAAATATCTGTGCTTTTCAATTCTCTTAAGCAACCTCTGTAAAAGGTTGCCCTAGAGAGTGGCAACCCACAGGTTAAGAACAACTGGTCTAGATTATTCCGTTTTTTTTTTTAAAGACAAGCTTATACTAGGTATCCCAGGCTAGCCTCCAACTCTCAGTCTTGCCTCCAACTCCTAGATGTTGGGGTTACCAGTAGGTACTGCCAGATCTGACTCATACCATATTTTTAAGGTATCTCATTCATAGCTATCAATCCTTCAGTCCACGAACCTTTGAAAGACATTTCGTACAGAGATGCAGCTCTCTGAATAAGCATTTCTGTAGAAGGACATCTAAGAGTCTCATTTATATGAATCTATTAGAAATATGTCCCCTCTCTGTTTGTCATCGTTGCCGTGAATCATTCCCATTCATGATGATTTCTCAAGGATAGCTTTCCTAGGTTTTCTGACGGGGTGACAGATATACTGCTACATAATGTAAAAAAAAAGGTAAGGGAGGAAGGGTTTACCTGGCTCAGAGATTTAGTCCACTGCATTGAGTCGAAGATGAGCTAGGCTGAAATCATGATGGCAGGAGTAAGGGCTGAAGTTGTTCCACTCTTAGCAACCAGGAAGGAGAGAGACAGATTGGGAAAGAGACTGAGATAGGTTCTATTTTCCAAAGGCACAGTCTGGAAGGTCCTTTTCCTCTAATCAGATATCACTCACCTTCCATAGCCTCCCCTGCCTTCTGGTAGTTTATTTAATTATATTAGATTGACAAGAATAGATACTACACTTGAACTTAGCCCAAAGACCGGGAAGCCATCCCATTCGATTTAAAATCCATCAATGGATTAACCCATTGATGAGGTCATGACCCTCGTGATCCAATCACTTCCCCAACGCCATCTTTTATAGAATCAAATGGTCCAGTATTGAACTCCCATCACCGAACATAGCTTTGATTGCTGTAAACTGATTTAATTTTCACTCTTCATGACAGCCACTGAAGTAGGAGACAATAGCTCCAGAGCGGGGACTCCATTTCTACTTCTTCAGCTTAAATATTTCCATATTTTCCTCATGGTGAGAAATCTCATCTTTCTCTTTGGTGTTGATTTCTGTTTATTAAAGTTCTTCTCGAATTATGGTATCAAAACCAAAGAGACTGACATTCCTTTCTAACTTTTAAAATTAAATTTGTTCATTTATTGGGGGTGGGAAACACACATGTGTGCCATGATTGGGGTCAGAGGACAACTTGGGAGAAAATTGGTTCTCTCATCCCACTAGCCCAAAATTCCTTTTGGGTGTTAAGTGTGTGTGTGTGTGTGTGTGCGCGCGCGCGCGCGCACGCACACATGTACATGCTTGTGTGTAAGTGTGGAAACCTGAAAGTTGGCACTAAGTGTCTTCATCAATGACTCTTGCATTTATTTATTGAGGCAGGGACTCTTGTTGAACTCAGAGCTTGGTGATTTGCCTCGTCTAGCTAACTAACTTGTCCCAGGATTCCCCATCTCTGCCTCCCCAGCGTTGGCATTACAGATGGCTACCACACCTGTTCAGCTTTTATGTGGACTCCAGGAATCCAGACTCCATTTCTCTGGCTGGTAGAGCAAGCACCTTATCCACTGAGCCCTTGTCCCTGTAGTCTGGGTGTTCTTTGGCTAATGTGGATGTGAATAGATTGTGGTACCATTTATTCTGTATGAATTTTATCCTGTGATAATCCTGTTGACAGCCGCCTTGGACATGAATCATGCGTGGCTTCCGTTACTCACATGTATGTGTGTCCTCCCTCAGCTTAGCCCTGTTAAATTTTCTAAGATGCCATCGCTTGGTCCGATCTTTTGAAATCATTTTCCTATTTGATTTCATTGTAAAAGTTCATAATAGCAGTAACTTTAGAAGTCATCAATAAAGATTAGCATTAAAATGAGACAAACGTCTGCCATGATTCCCCACATGTAATGGATCAGTACCTCACCATAGGGGTGTAATTGACGGCTGAGTCTTTTATTTCATAAAAACCAATATAAACATTCTGCTGAAAGGGGGAGGAAATAAAAAGTTGGGTTTAACTGAAATAGGAAATTACAAAATTTATTTGTGTGTGTGGGTGCACATGTGTGTATAGTGTGCATGCCTGTGCACCTGTTTGTGGAGGCCAAAGGTTGACATTACACTTCTAACTCTCTACTTATATATACAT
>NW_026072068.1:0-2432 GCF_014885135.2 Alexandromys fortis
TTTTCGAGACAGGGTTTCTCTGTGGCTTTGGAGCCTGTCTTGGAGCTAGCTCTTGTAGACCAGGCTGGTCTCGAACTCACAGAGATCTGCCTGCCTCTGCCTCCCGAGTGCTGGGATTAAAGGCGTGCGCCACCACCGCCTGGCCTCTTTTGGGTTTTTGAGACAGGGTTTCTCTGCATAGCCCTGACTATCCTGGAACTTGCTTTGTAGACCAGGCTGGCCTCGAACTTGGAGATCTGCCTTCCTCTCAAGTGCTGGGATTAAAGGCATGCACCACCACACCCAACTTTTCCTTTCTTTCTTTCTTTCTTTCTTTCTTTCTTTCTTTCTTTCTTTCTTTCTTTCTTTTTTCTTTCTTTCTTTTCCTTTTTAAATTAGTTTGCTAATTTTTTTTAAAGATTTATTTATTATGTGTACAGTATTGTCAGTATTCTGTCTGCATGTATCCCTACATGCCAGAAGAGGGCACCATATCTCATTACAGATGGTTGTGAGCCACCATGTGGTTGCTGGGAATTGAACTCAGGACCTTTGGAAGAGCAGGTAGTGCTCTTAACCGCTGAGCCATCTCTTCAGCCCCTAGTTTGCTAAATTTTATGTGTTTTGCCTGCATATATGTCTGTGTGAGGGTGTCAGATACCCTGGAACTTGAGTTACAGGCGGTTATGAAGTTGAGTTGGGTTCTGGGAATTGAACCTGGGCCTTCTGGAAGAGTAGCCAGTGCTCTTAACCTGCTTTCTAACCCTTATTTGTTTGTTTATTTAT
Organism: Alexandromys fortis; assembly: GCF_014885135.2. Lineage (NCBI taxonomy): Eukaryota > Metazoa > Chordata > Mammalia > Rodentia > Cricetidae > Alexandromys > Alexandromys fortis. Next base: position 766 of record NW_026072068.1, read on the forward strand.
TGTTTGTTTGGTTGGTTTGTTTTGTTTTCAAGACAGGGTTTCTCTGTGTAGCCCTGGCTGTCCTGGAACTCCATCTGTAGGCCAGGCTGGCCTCAAGCTCAGCGATCTGCCTGCCTCTGCCTCCCGAGTGCACCACCACTGCCCAGGTCGTTCATTCATTTATTTTGAAGTAGGGTTTCCCTATGTATCCCTGATTGGCTTGAACTTGCTATGTAGAACAGGCTGCCCAGAATTGGAATTTATAAAGATTCTTCTGCCTCCAGTGTCCTGGGTCAATATAGGTCCTGCATTTTAAATTTCTTTTTTGAGAGACAGTTTATAAACAATGAAGTGTACACAGTCTTCATTGTACATTGTTTGACAAGTGCACACATTGTGCAGCTTGTTAGCTTTCTATAACGATACCGAACTCTGCTCTGTGCTTTATTGCCCGTAGTGTTGGTTCTGTGTGTGTGGCACAAGGAGGAGCCTTATGTGCCAGAGCACTTGCTGATCTGGAGCCAGGCAAAAGAAGTCGTCACCCCACCCAAGACTTCAGGACCTTTGGACAAGTCCCACTTCTAAATGTCCATTTCTAATATTACCATGCTGGGGACCAATCGTTTACCACACAGGTCATTGGGGGGAGAGATTGAACATCTAAACTATACCAGACCCCAAAATCCTACTGAGAAATAGATCACCACCATCCCTGGAAATATTCCTTCATGCCCCTGAAGGTTTCGTTGGTGGTGTTATTCTGAGACAAGGTACCATGTAGCCCAGGGTAGCTTCAACCTTGCTATAGCTAGGACCTTGAGTATCTGTTCTTCCTGTTTCATGACTCAAGTGTTTGTTGCCATGTTCCAGGATCGAACCAAGGGTCTCATGCTTCTAGGCAAATAGTCTACCAACTGAGTTATATCCCCAACCTCCAATAGGAATTTAAATTAATTAATTAATTTTTTTTTTTGAGGCAGGGTTTCTCTATACAGCCCTGGCTGTCCTGGAACTCATTCTGTAGACCAGGCTGGCCTCGAACTCACAGAGATCTGCCTGCCTCTGCCTCCCAAGTGTTGGGCTCTAAGGCGTGAGCGTCTGTTCTTATTTGTTTTTGAGATAAGGTCTCACTGTGTGGCTCAGGCAGACCTGAACCACTCCCAACAGTTCTGCCTCGGCCTCCGGAGTATGGGGATTACAGTTGTGACCCACCATACCTAGCCATATTCAGCCTTATGAGATAATACCAAACTGTTTCCCACTGAATTTCTTGTGTTCCTCCTTCCCCTCTTCTTTGCCTTCCCCTCCCTCCTCTTCCCCACTTTTCTTCTTTCCCAGCTTCTCATTCTACAGACACACTGGCTTTAACTAGAGCTCTTTCAGCCTAAACTTCCTGAGTTTGGGACTTAAATGCCTGGGCTAGTTGTCTTTTAATTCCCACTTACATTTAATGTGTGTATGTGAGTTGTGTTGCTTTTCCGTTTTATTTGTGGGTGTAGAGATCAATCCCAGTTTCCCTTCTTTTTTTTTTTTTTTGAGACAGGGTTTCTCTCGAGACAGGGTTTCTCTGTGGCTTTGGAGCCTGTCCTGGCACTAGCTCTGTAGACCAGGCTGGTCTCGAACTCACAGAGATCCGCCTGCCTCTGCCTCCCGAGTGCTGGGATTAAAGGCGTGCGCCACCATCGCCC
>NW_026072069.1:0-2424 GCF_014885135.2 Alexandromys fortis
TCAATTCACCTATAAAAAGGCATAGGCTGAGATTGGATGCAAAAACAGGATCTAACATTCTGCTGTTTACAAGAAACACACCTCAACCACAAAGACAGACATCTACTCAGAGTAAAGGGTTGGGAAAAGGTTTTCCAAGCAAATGGACCTCAGAAAAAAGCAGGTGTGGCCATACTAATTTCTAACAATATTGACTTCAAACTAAAATTAATCAGAACAGATGGAGAAGGACATATTATACTCATAACAGGAACAATTTATTAGGAGGAGTCTCAATCCTTAATATCTATGCCCCTAATATAAAAGCACACACTTATGTAAAAGAAACATTGCTAAAATTCAAGGCAGACATCAAACCACACTCATCTCTCACCAATGGTCAGGTCAATCAGACTCAAACCTAACAGAGACATAAGAGAATTAATGGAGGCAATGAATCAAATGGACTTAACAGATATCTATAGAACATTTCACTCAAATAGGAAAGAATATACCTTCTCCTCTGCAGCTCATGGAACCTTCTCGAAAATTGATCACATACTAGGTAATACAGCAAACTTCCACAGATACAAAAAAATTATTAGCCACCTGTGTCTTATTGGATCACCATTGAAGAAAGTTAGAATTTAACAATAATTCTACCCCCAGAAAGCCTATGAACTCATGGAAGCTGAACATTCAACTACTGAACCACCCCTGGGTCAGGGAAGAAATAAATAAAGAAATTAAAGTCTTCCTAGAATTCAACTAAAATAAAGGCACATCATACCAAAATCTATGGGACACTTTGAAAGCAGTGCTAAGAGGACACATTAAAAAAATGGAGAAAGCTCACATTAGAGACTTAACAGCACAGCTGAAATCTCTAGAAAAAAGAAGCAGACTCACCCAGGAGCAGTAGAAGACTGGAAATAATCAAACTGAGGGCTGAAATCAACAAAATAGAAACACAGACAACAATCCAAAGAATCAATGAAACAAAGACCTGGTTCCTGGAGAAAGTCAACAAGATTGACAAACCTTTATCAAAACTAATCAAAAGTCAGAGAAAGAACACAAACATTAACAAGATCAGAAATGAAAAGAGAATCATTAGGTCTTAATACAAAAGCTTATATGCCACAAAGTTCGAAAATGTAAAAAAAAGGACTTTTATTTAGATAAGTTGCATTTATCAATATTAAATCAAAACCAGGTGAACAATTTAAATAGACCTATAAGTCGTAAGGAAATAGAAGCTGTCATAAAAATCCTCACAACCAAAAAAAAAAAGTCCAGGACTGATGGTTTTAATGAAGAATTTTATCAGTACCACCAAGAAGAGCTGATACCTATACTCCTTAATGTGTTTCACATAATAGAATCAGAAAAGTCATTGCCAACACTTTTTATGAAGCTACAGTCACCCTGATTCCAAAACCACACAAAGAACCAACCAAGAAAGAGAAATACAGACCAATCTCACTCATGAACATGGATGCAAAATTTCTCAATGAAATTCTGGCAAAGAGAATCCAATACACATTAAAAAATATACATTACAATCAAGTAGGCTTGATCCCAGAGATGCAGGGCTGGTTCAACATACGAAAATTTATCAATGTAATCCATCATATAAATAAACTGAAAGAAAAAAAAAACACATATGATCATTTCATTAGATGCTGAAAAAGCATTTGACAAGATTCAACACCCCTTTATTATAAAGGTTTTGGAGAGGTTAGGGATACAAAGATCATACCTAAATATAGTAAAAGCAATATATAGCAAACCAACAGCTAATATCAAATTAAATGGAGAGAAACTCAAAGTCATTCCACTAAAATCAGGAGCAAGATAAGGCTGTCCATTCGTACCATATCTCTTCAACATAATTCTTGAAGTTCTAGCAATATCACTAAGACAACATAAGGAGATCAAGGGGATTCAAACCCGAAAGGAAAAAGTCAAACTTTTGTTATTTGCAGATGTTATGATAGTGTATATTAATGACCCCACAAACTCTACCAAAGAACTCCTATAGCTGATAAATAACTTCAGTGATGTGGCAGGTTACAAGATCAACTCATAAAAATCAGTAGTCCTCCTATACACAAAGGATAAAGAAGCAGAGAGGGAATTAAGAGAAACATCACCTTTCATGATAGCCATAAATAGCATAAAGTATCTTGGGGTAATTCTAACCAAGGAAGTGAAAGATCTATTCAACAAGAACCTTAAGACTTTGAAGAAAGAAACTGAAGAGGAGACCAGAAAATGGAAGGATCTATTATACTCTTGGATGGGTAGGATAAACATAGGCAAAATGTCAATTCTACCAAAAGCAATCTATAAATTCAATGCAATTCCCATTAAAATCCCAACAAAATTCTTCAAAGAACTTGAGAGAACAATAATCAACTTTATATGGAAAAACAAAAAAAA
>NW_026072070.1:0-2425 GCF_014885135.2 Alexandromys fortis
TCCCCAGAGTCTGCTTAGTCAGTGTCTTTCCACCCCGATATGTCATCAGGTTCGCTCTGGGGTGCATTGTACTGGAAACCCGAAGGCCAGGATTAGATTTAAATACCATCTCTTGTTATAGGATAAAAAGGCTGGAAAGTGTCGTGGAATAATATTTTAACTATGTAAAGATGTGTTTCATTTGTTTATGCTGCAGGCTATCACTTTAACTGTGTGAAGCTGTGTTGCTGTTGTTTATGCTGAATTTAATTGAGAAAAGATGTTTTGCATCTGGTCCACCTTGCCTGCCCAACGCACCTGATTGGCCTAATAAAAATCTGTGTGGCCATAGGTAGTCAGAGAAAAGATAGGTGGGGCTGGCAGGCAGAGAGAATAAGCAGGAGGAGAACTCTAGGCTTTAGGAGAAGAAGAGAAAGGAGAAGGGAGAGAGGAGAAAGAAGGGGACATGCCTTGAGCAAGAAGCCAGGCAGCCACCAGCCAGACATGAGACGCAATGAAAGTCAGATATATGGAAGGAAAGAAAATTTAAAAGCCTGAAAAATAAAGAAAAATAAAAAAGGTAGATGAAGAGAAACAGGTTAATTTAGGCTGAAAGAGCTAGCCAGAAATGAGCTTAAGGTAGGCCGAGCATTCATAGCTAATGAGAAGTCTCCATGTCATGAGTTGGAAACTCGTTGGTGGCCTAAAAGAAAAAGCCTTTTTTTATAGCATAATTAGCAAAATGTGTATCTAGCAGGTTTAAATACAGTATATGATGGGTAGACGAGACTCTGCCTGTCTCCATGTGTAGTCAAGTATTGTTCCTCCTGTAGGAAGTTAGCAGTATAAACACAGTCAATGAAATAAATGCATACAATATATGAATACCAAGAACAACAATGAAATACATATTTCTTGGGTACTCTGGGACAGTTTTATCTATGTCAGTGAGTAATAAGGAGTTGACGGTACAGTAGAGTTTCTATCTCCTACAGTCTCCTTCCATCCTACTCTCCCCCCTTCCCTCTACCCCTAGAGAAAGATACCTGCATCTGCAACCCTGTACATCTCTAATGGTTTTAAGGAGAGAAAAAAAGAAATCCCTACTTGTCTATCCTGAGGATGAGTTGCCAACTATGTCTTAGCATAGCGGCCAGATCCTGGCATCCTCTGGGACAAAGGCAGGAGAAGGCTTGGACTGTGAAAGAATAGTGGGTTTCAGAGAGCTCTTCTGGGATCCAGGGAATCCTCTCTGACATCACAGATGATGGGATTTGCTGTAGCTCAGCAGAAGGAGCAGGGTGCCATAACTCCAAGGTTGCCACACGGAAGAGGGCAAAACCATCAGAAGTTGAGTGTTCATAGAAAGCAGAGGTCGTCAACTCCCTCACAGGGAGGACCTGCCAATCACAAACACAGGGAGATCATAATAATGGCACCCTCTGCTCTGCCTGAATCCAGCTACCAACTGTCCTTCCTGTGTGTCCACTGTGAACAAGTCCAAAACCAACCCCCTTGGGGCAACAGGACACACTGAAAATCACTGCTACTGCAGCACAGGGTTCTGGTACTGAGCTGTTCATTCTAGAGACCTAGAGATTTGCTCCACTTCCTCTATCCTCTTCAGTAATCTAGTTTCTCTGGTCGTTATCACCATCTTCCCCTCATTAATCAGAGCTTCCTCCACCCCAAGTCTGCTACTGCTTTTTGTTCTAATTTCTCCCCTCATCTTCATCCCCCAACAAAAGAGGTAGGCCTTGTATTAGAAAGCACGTGGCCAGGTAGACAGCTTCACTGTCCCACTGCAGGCCCCAACATTCCTATCCACCAGGTGCCCTTAACTCTTTCTTTTTCCTTTCCCATGTAGTCAAGACATTGACCACAGCCTACTCCTCCAAGTATTGTGGATTAGTCCAATTTGACAGAGTGATTATTAGATTAACATGAGAGTTTAAAAATTTCCATATTAGTTGCTCTTTGAAATAGTACCTATTTGAAGGGATTTATCACATATGGAAAAATCAACAAATTAGTATAAATTTTTGAGATTTTTGGTTTTTAAAATGGCTATAGGTTTCTCAAGGGGGTCCAGGCTCTAAAGCAATTTCGGAAAATCATCAGTCTTTAAATTCCTGGGATGGAATTACAAACTATTGTTTATCTTGTTTGATGCAGACGACACACCCACGTAGGGCAGGTCTGATTCAATCCCACATGTTCTTTATAAGGAGATGGATCCCCACATGGTCTCAGACTTCAGAAGCCACAGAAGTGAGAGCAGCTCTCCTCTCCACACTCCAGGCTCTGCTGCACCCATCAGGGCACAGAGACCTCTGGGTCCTCACTCTGTAGAACAGTAGTAGGATGCCAAAGTCATCATCACACTTGGTATATGTCCCAGGAGACCCCAGCCTCTCTCAGAACTCTCAGATTCAGAGAACCATCC
>NW_026072071.1:0-2443 GCF_014885135.2 Alexandromys fortis
GGGAGGAGGTGGAAACTTTTTTTTCTTATTCTCAATAATAAAAAAAAGAAAAAAATAAAATAAAGTCGAAAAAAATAAAATAAAATTAAATTAAAATTAAAAAAAAAAGAATTTGGCAGCACTCTTAAGTCTCAAGTCCTGCTGCAGTCTTAAGTCCTCAGAAGACTCTGTCTTACTACAGGTTCCAAACACTTCCCTCTGGTACCTACAAATGTTTCCAGACACATGAGGCTGAAAGGAATACTTCTTCTTCAAAGACGGAATAGAACCGTGTCTGACAAGACATTGGCTTTGAGCATCTCACATCATGTAATGGATTCTCTGGGGAAACACGAGTGCTTGTTTTCTCGTGTGATGCATTTTCATCATCTTCCCTCTGTTGTAAAAGAGAGTATGTTCCAAGTAAAAACTGCCTCTTCATCCTCATGGTGGGTTTACTAACAAACAGTTGAGTAATTTCAGATGTGTTACCTCTACTTGGCACCAGACTTGTGGTATTGCAACATCAGGGAAACCACACTAAACACACATATATCAATCAAAAAGAAAAATGAAAGAGGAGTGACCCCATCATTACTTTTCTTGGAAATTGCTTAAAACCTGGATGGAAAATCTTTGTGTTTGGGGAAAGATCAGGCTTACGTCTAGAAACTCTCGATCCTCTTCCCTCTCTCCCCCTAAGAAAGGCCAGGTGGAGAGTTCAGGTAATGAAGAGCTGGCCTTTCATGTACAAGGATTTTCCCCGGACCCAGTCAACGGCGAGATGGAGAGGTCCTCATTTTTGTGAGGAATTAGGGAAGATACTGGGTTTGTGAGTCTTTTGATACTAGACCTTTCAGTACAGTGAATAATCCACACAGTGTTCTGCGATTCATCTCTGTGATCAGGACATAAGACCTAAGAACATTCTTGAGAATAATATTGGCCTTAATCTAGGGGTGTACCCTGAGTATGTATGAGGCTGGCACAGACATCATGCCATTATAAACTCTGTTAGACATGAGTCAGGGCAAGCAGGTATGTTTAAGAAAAATGAAACGAGAATTTAAAACTGGGTAGTTTGTGAGTCCGTGAAGAAGCAGCGAGGCTAATGGCAGGATTTTCTGCCCGCCACAGCCCTTATGTTTCTTAACCCACTGGAGAACTGCCAAAATATTTGTCCTTTACTGGCGATGCAGTTTTCTTTTTTTTTCTTTTTTTTTTCAAGGAAAATGAGACTCATTTGCTTTATGTTCTCAACAAAATTGAAGTAATTAAGTACAAAGGTAGCATGGGAAGAAATTACATCAAAATGGGTAGAAACACTTATGGGCTATTATTGCCTCCCTGGAATTATTTCTCATATTCTTATTATACTGAACTTTTTGCTCCTCAGCCTCTTCCTCCTCCTCAGCCTCTCCCTCCTCCTCAGCATCTCCCTCCCCATCAGCCTCTGCCTCCCCCAAATCCATCTTTCTCACGAATCTTTTTAATTCTTTTCTTCTCTCTCCCACCTACGTCTATCTGCGCACCCCCCTTGCGCCCTATGTTTGTGTGGCAGGTATTTTAACCACGGTGTTTCTGCAGGCCCAGGTAATTCTTTCATGAAGACTGGGACCTTGACTCTCATGCTCTATTGAAGGGCTCGGGGTTTTGTAACGATCCTGACGTTCACACATTTCCTTCTTTGGGGCTATTACCTGAACACAGGACACACCAACTTATTTCTCCACATCAATTTCTATTCACCTTGAGCACTGTCTCTAAATTAACCCATGAGGGCCAGTGGAAACCGGAGAGGGTATGGGTTCTCTGGAACTAGAGTTTCCGGTAGTTAGGAACAGTGCATGATGAATGCTGGGAACGAATCTGGTCCTCTCTTCATCGCCACCAGTGTGCATTCTTAATGTGTGCTCTTTGCCAGGTATGTGTACTATGAATGCGTTTATTAATGCATTGTCTGCTTGGTTATTAGAGATATGAATTAAGTAGCTTCTTGGCCTTTAGTACAAGGTCAAGTGTAAAGATATATTTTGATGAGTAGTGTGGGCCCAAAGGAAACTCCCAAAAGGCAGTTCAGGTACCCAGAAATGGATTCTATCTGGTCTATAGGAGGATAATTGGCAGTTATATAAAAGCCAGCCTTCCTTAGGAACTTGTGAAGCTGGTTCCCCTCTACCAAAAGGAGTCACAGAAGGGACAAATGTCTACCTGCAAGGAGGCATATCAAAGGGCATGCTAGCCTCCAGGCTCTCAGGATTATAAGTACCTGTTAGTCATTTTGAAGTCCATGCTAGTATCCCAGCCTTCTTCCTCCTCCCCTACCTTAAATTCCTTCCAGCTCAAGGACTTCCCTCCTGCAACTACTCATCCTCATCCTTCCTATACTCCTGCTATTCTCTCTCTCTCTCTCTCTCTCTCTCTCTCTCTCTCTCTCTCTCTCTCTCTCTCTCTCTCTCTCTCT
>NW_026072072.1:0-2433 GCF_014885135.2 Alexandromys fortis
GACCCACAGGTTGAGAACCATTGGGATAGATAGTATTGAGGCAGCGTACCACACTTTGCCCTTTAACTTCCAAAGATTCGTATTTGTCTCTTATTATGTTCGCCTCATCCCAACATCCTCGGAAATCTCACTCACTATATCTACTCAAGTACAAAATCCTCATTTAAACCTCATCACTTCATAATATGAATAATCTAAATAAGATGTGGGTGAGATGTTGGGTATAACCTATCCTAAGGCATACTTCCTTTATACCTGTAAACCAGGAAAGAAAATATCTGCTCTCGGGAACAGATAGAGGATAATAGTAGACATTCCCGTTCAAAACAGGATAAAATGGAAGGCTAAAAGTTAGCCACTAGTCTGTGGCTCACACCAGTGAGCACAGGTGTGCACCCATTGTGCACAGTAAGTTTGCCAGCCTGTGTCCTGCCCAACGGGAATCGTGTCAACAGCCTTCCTTTCTCTACACACACACACCTTGTTTTTGAGAAGGCTCTGACTGTCTTCCCAGCCTTGCCTTCAGCGAACCCATCTCTTCCTAAATGCTGGGAAGCAGCCTTCTGATTTTGTTTCTTTTCGTCCAAGCTGCTAGTATTTCTACTGACATTAGCAGTTAGTGGGTTGTTCTGGAACTTGTGACAGAGACATTAAATTCTTAGGAATCTTATGAGAAGGTTGCCTTGCAGTGCAGGTGGGCAGATGACATGCAGGCCAGCATGCTGCCCACCCACTGCTATGAGGAGCAAGTATGTGGTGGTGAGAGAGAGAGAGAGAGAGAGAGAGAGAGAGAGAGAGAGAGAGAGAGAGAGAAGGGGATGGTGCATGGAGGATCAGGCTGCTGTGAGGGTTTTGCACCGCCATCTTGTGATATCCGGATCTGTATTGCTGCCAAGAGCTATGTCTGGGGCCAAGGTCCTGCTACAATCAGAATCCGTGTTGATGCCTGTGGCATATGCCACCGAAAGCCAGGTGATGTCCATAATCTGGCTGCTGCCTGAAGTCATATTGATGTCCGTTGACTGGGGGCCATATTGGTTTGAGTGGCCTGCGCGGTCACCAGGTTGGTATCTGTGGCCTGACTGTCTCCAAGGGCCTTGTCTAGGTCGGTGGTTGTACTGCAGCTGGGGCCAGGTTTGTGGTCTGTGCTATGAGCAGAAAACCTGTGGAAAGCCCATAATCCGTGCTTCTGCTGAATGTAAAGAGCAAAGAAGCGTCTTTTGCAGTGCTATCGATGAATCAGGTGAAAGAGGGACATAGGAGGCTTCTGTGACAAACCTTACCATCCCCATCACCCCTCCCCCCCAGTAACAGCCTAGACAGGAAACCATCTAAGAGAACTCTTAAAAAGATGCTGAACCTAGTTCTTCTCAGTAGATGACTACTTCTGGTGGGGGTGCAGGGGGGAGCGACTCAGGTCTACGTAAGGGGCAGGCCCTGAGAGTTTGACCATGCTCCAGTGAGTATACAGATACACAAATTAGACTTGTTTTACTTTTTAATTTTTTTTTTGAGGGGGGGAAGAGGTCATGAGGGTTGGGTGCAGGCATGGAAGGACTGGGAAACAAGTATGATTTGGGGGTGAAATTCCCAAAGACTCAACAGAAAGAATAAACTTATGAGACTGGGTGTGGTAGGGCTGTCTGTACTCTATCACTCCGGAGGTTTCTGCAGTAGGCTCCTGGATTTAAAGGCAGCATAACAGATACAGGGATATTGTTTCAAACAATAGTATGGATCATTCATGTGACAAATGTATTAACTTCATTAGATAAGAGACATCATTATGGCTTAAAAAAATCCCCATGTTGAGGAGCTCCGCTGGACTCAGCCTTGTCTTTTCAAAGACCCCTTTATGGGATTATACACACTGTCCCCACGATCATCTAAGGCTCTAACCAAAGGCTGCCCAACACATCCCAGCTCCCTGCCCCATCACAGCCATCTCTTCCTCTTCATTTATAACTTCTACTTTCCATAGAACTGTCGGACACAATTCAGCTATCTAGCAACTTCTATCCGCTTGTTTCAGTTTCTAATAAACCATGTCTCATTTCCTTACAAACCCTAACCAGAACTATTTGTGATGTCCTTATTTGTACCCATATTTTGTTTGTCATGATTTAGATATTGCCCAAGACAGTATGCGTTTCTCGGCAAGAGGATGTGCCTAAGTTAGTAGAATGCTTGCCTAGCCTCAGCGAAGGGTTTGACCCCAGTACCACATAAACTGTAACAGCTGGCACACGCCTATAATCTCAGCACTCTAGCAGTAGAGGCAGAAGGATCAGAGTTCAAGGTTACCCTTGGCTACACATCTAGTTTGAGGCCAGCCTGAGCTACACCAAAACTGTTTCAAACAACAAACCAAAAAGTGTGTGTGTGTAAGCTGGCTCAGTGGGTAGAAGTACTTGCAACAAAACTTCAGCAATC
>NW_026072073.1:0-2419 GCF_014885135.2 Alexandromys fortis
GAAAACAAACTGTTTTCCATTTTACTTACCAATCCCGGTTCCTACTCCCTTCCCTCCTCACCCTAACCCCCCATCCACTCCTCAGAGAGGGTAAGGTACATTGCTTTGGGGAAGGTCCTCCCTACTATATCTAGGCTGAGCAAGGTATCCATCCATAAAGAATGGGTTTCCAAAAAGGCAGTACAAGCAGTAGAGATAAATCTTGGTGCCACTGCCTAGGGCCCCTCAGTCTTCTGTAGTCATACAACTGTCACCCACATTCAGAGGGTCTAGTTTGGATTTATGCTGATTCCTTTCCTGTCTGGCTGGAGTTGGTAAGTTCCTATTAGCTCAGGTAGGCTGTTTCAGTGGGTGAAACAGTCCCCATCATGGTCTTGACCTATTTGTTCATATTCTCAATTTTTCCACTCTTCAACTGAACATTGGAAGCTTAGCTCAGTGCTCCTCTATGGGTCCCTGCCCCTGTCACTATCAGTTGCTGGATGAAGGTTCTATGGTGACATTTAAGACATTCACCAATCTGACTACAGAGCAAGGCCAGTTTGGGTACCCTCTCCTCTATTGCTTAGGGTCTTAGCTGAGGTCATCCTTGTAGATTCCTGGTAATTTCTCAAGTGCCAGGTTTCTTGCTAGCCCCTTGTCCACAAGTTTTACCTCAGTATAGAGTTTACACTTGCTAGGTAATAAGAACTATCTCATAAGTAGTAGCTCACTTCCAAAAGCAGGCTTGCTGAAGAGCAAGTCATTAGAGAAATACAAATAAGCAAACGACATGACAAATGTGACAACACTGATTAATGATGGCTAGCACTGAGTACAGAAATTGCAGGAGCACTGTCATTCAAACAAGAACGTAAACATAGATTGCCAAACTGCTTAGCAATTGTCGTCATCTATTTAAAAGCATAATTTGAGTACCTGCTGAGACTGGGAATATATTCATTGGATAAAATGTCACAAAATGTCACTAGTTCCATGGAAGGTTTGCTGTAGTGCTTTTTTTTTTTTTGACAGAGCTTCAAAGATAATTTAAATTTTTATTGGTATATCATGTATAGATGCTATATGTATGAGTATGTGGTCCATTTGCATGTGGTATATGCACACATCTCTGTATAGATTATATATCTGTGCTCCCTAGGAGATCAGAGTAAGTCATCCAGTGTCCTCAGTGTCACTCTTCACTTTATTCCTTTGACGTAGGATCTCTGACAAACCTGAATCTACACGAGCAGAATGCAAGCCACAGGAATCTCCTCCATTCTACAACAGCATTGGGTTGCATGTACATGTGTGACCACACTTGGCATTTTTAGTTAAATGTTGAGAATTTGAACTCAGGTCCCCATGCTTGTGCACGCTTAAGCACTGAGCATTCTGCAACTCAAGTATATCCTTGATTAGAAAATGACAAGGTGCAGTCTTCTACAGTGTTTATAATACTTCCTGTGAATATAATAAAAGTGTGATCATGTGCTTTACCAGTATGCACACAAGCATACACATTCTTATTTTACTATAAGGATACAAGACAAAAAGTTACCAGTGTTTTGGAGCAAGTAACTCAGGTTCTCATACTGGTACACGCTTATGCACTGAGCCATCTTCAGCTGAGACATATAATTGATTAGAAAAAAATTAAACTTCAGTCTTGTGCAGTGTTTATAACACTTTTTAAAATAAATATAGTAGAAGTGTGTTTAAGTGCTTGACTGGTACATACACTAGGAAAACATACACACACACACACACACACACTGAACTAAAAGGTAGAATCAGGACGACGGGGGGGGTGGTCAGTGACTCTATTCACAGGCCTTTGTGAGCTAACCAAGTCTGTCCATGATTGGTGGATGCTTAGAATGTTCTACAGAAGCTGAGTTCTTAGCAAATTCACTTACTAGCTGTGCGGCCTTGGGCATGGGCTTCAGTGCATCTGTCTTGTTTTTTCTTATTCAGTAAAATTTGATTGGAAGTTGCCATATCAGAGGATTTATGAGAATTCAATGAAACTCTTTGAAAACAAGTAAAAATTGATTTAAAAAATTCTAAGAACATGCCTGAAAAATAACAAGACTAAACAAATGTTAAATTCTATTTTGGCTATTCAAAAGATATAAAGACACAGCAGTTGTAGTAAAGGTAGATTGTCTTTTAAATAATGTTTATTTTATTTATGTGTATGTATAATGTATGTGTGTATGAATTGTGTGTGGTGTGTAAGGATATGTGTGCAAGGAAGAGGGAAAGAGAGAGAGAGAGTAATAAAGAAATGATTCCTATTTTTGCTATTCAAGTGATATAAAGGTACAGCAGTTGCAGCAAAGGTAGATTTTCTTTGAAATAATGTTTATTTTATCTATGTGTTAATGTATATATATATATATAGTGTGTGTGTGTGTGTGTGTGTGTGTGTGTG
>NW_026072074.1:0-2421 GCF_014885135.2 Alexandromys fortis
TTATAAGTAGAGGGCTTTTTTGAGACAAGGTTTCCCTGTGTAGCCCACAGTAGCCATGAATGTGCATTCATCCTCTTGCCTCAGCTCTAGTTTGCTGATTTTATATGCTTTTCATGTGGGCTCAGGTCCCAGATGATTACACTTTATCTACAATGATGAAAGCATTGCACTGGTGACATAGTACCCAGGAATCCATCACAGTGTTGCCACGGGGACTCTGAAAAACACCAATCCGACACAACAAAGCCTTCAGAATGAACCCGCTTTCTCCCCAAGAGGTCGCCAGCATCTTCAAGCCAACAGAAGAGGATTAAAAGTAGATTGTGTTCAACTTAAGGAAACTATAAAGGATACCAAATAAGGAATGATCTCTCATTGCTTTCTGTGCATAATCAATAAACTTTTGCAGTGGATCTTCTCTGGATCTGGATCTCATGTCCTGATCAAGTCCTGACTATGTCAGAAGCATAGTTTATCATCCTGTTCCAGGGTCCAGGACATCCTGGAAGCCTCAGGTGATGACATCATTTCCCATCTCACTTGGGAATTAGGATCTTCCTCAGTCCTTGGTCACCCTTTCTTTCTAAGTCTCCTTTCTCCTCCTCGTAGATAATCTGATCTCTGCTAACAAACCAACCTTAAGTTGTTTCACTTTCTAGCAAAAAGCTGATGTACCTATGTCTTATTCTAAAATTCCGTGCATACCAAACGTGTCCCACCATAAAGAGCTCCCTTCCAGACTTCTGCTTCTGACATTCCTTACTGGAAGACACTGTCATAACAACACCTATTTTTCTGAATATTTTTGATATTTTTGTATTTGCATTTAACAGTGCATATATTCTTTGATTGTTGCAATACAGCAGTATCATTATTTGTAAAAGAAATATTAGTATTTTTAATCATTTTGTCTGAGAATGTTAGTTTAAAAGTCTGTATAAAAGGAGACTTCTGGCACAGGTCAAAAAAGATTAGTTTAGCCGGACATGACTTGAAATACTGGGCTATATGCTAATATCCTTCTTGTTCCATATCTTGAAATATGAAGAACTGAAGATCTGGATCAAATTATTTGACCACAAGTGCATTCTTTACACAAGGCCTGAAATACAATTTAAATTTGTCTAAAGAATATAATCCCTATATAATACATTTTATAATTCACATAATGTTTTATAATACAATATAGTTTTATCCCTGGATTTTTATGAAGATGTTCCAATGTTTGTGTGCCAGTCTGCTGACAAGTGTAAAATGCCTGTGGCTTACAGTAACAGGTTTGGGACCAGTTCCAAGTCTTCATATTTGTTCCCTATTATTACTCTCCCCAAAGTGCACAACTTGGCTGACTGAGACCATTTTTTTCTTATGTAAGTTGATTCATATTCAAAGAAAATGGAGTTAAGTTAAAATGCTTTTTGTAGCTTTCATTTAAATGTATTTTGCTAATTCAGTTACATTTGCAATAGGCAAGAAGAGAATTTGCAAATTTTAAAATCAATTCCCCTCCAAAGGGCAAGTGAAACTTAAAGATGATTGAATTTCTTTGCTTTTTCAAAGGAAGCCATGATTTTCTCAAAAGAAGCACCCGGAACTTAGTGCAGTGGACACTATGCTAGAGGCACCAAGGCAATATTCTGACCTAAGAACCTAGCATGTGGACCACAATGTCTGCCATAAACATAATCCATCATAGATTTAGTTCTGGGGAGGTCCCTAAAGGTATAAACCTTGCTTTCTGGTTTCTGTGGCCCTGCTTTATTACCGTCTTGCCAATTGAAGTGTATCAGACAGGATATGGATTTTGTGCACAAAAGTCAAGAGGGCTGAGGTGAGGTTTAAGGTTACAAGATTTGGGCAAGTTCCCCACGTAATCCTCCAGTCAGAAGATATGGACTTTGGATTGAAATTAAGAGTCTGAGTGTTCTCTGCCTTTCCTTTCCTCTCTCTGAAGGCCTTAGCTTGCAATATTGGGAATAAAATTATTAATGCAACTTTTCTGATTATCCTATTTCTGCTGGCTTCTATCTCACAATAAAAAAAACTCAATGAAAACTGATTGTCTCCATCTCTCTTCCAGTCTCCTCAATTTTCCATATAATAGTCTATAACAAAAAATAAGTCAGATATTGAATGAAACGAAAATGATTTCCAGAACACCAACTGAATATAACTCATTATGCAGGCAGCACTAAGCCTGCTAATGGATGCTGTGGACCAAAATGTAGCAGCAGAGAAAGAGAATTTTAAAGGTACATGGGAAGAAAAATGATCCCCTCACTCTAAAGCCTGCTGGAAGCCTCTGAGCAGTTGAAAATCAAGAGCAGACCAAGCACGGTGTATCTGGCTGTGTGTGTGTGTCTGTGTGTGCATCTGTGTCTCTGTGTGTGTCTATGTTTGTGTGTCTGTGAGTGTATATGT
>NW_026072075.1:0-2386 GCF_014885135.2 Alexandromys fortis
TTTTAACCAGATTCAGATAATAAGAAAGCAGGACAGAAAATAGGAAAGTAGCTAGCTCATATTTTGCTTGCCAAGAAACATTAAACCAAATTATCGTGAAGCATTAGTGAGTGCTAAACATGCATCATCTTCATGTTTCAGAGCGTTGCTTTAAAATATAGAAAGTTATTCTTAACAAATATTCTGTTGTCTAACACAAGAATATTTAAAATATTTTAGCAACAATATTTAAAAATATGAACAAAACATACATATAGCAACTACATTCTAACTTTCAGACTTTAAGAAATGTTTAATTGGTTGGCAACAGCCCTGTTTTTGGCAGGTTTGAGAACAAAATGCTTTAAAAGCTAAATATTTTGGTAGAAATCCCCTTATTCCTTCCTGGCTGTGCAAATGTCCATTTCAGTCTGTCTAAGAGACCAGTTCCAGAAAGGATGCTATAACCAGGATACACTGTTGGCCTCTGTTAAGAGACCCTCATGGTGACTCCATCCTGCTGATATCCCTGATAGACCAGTAACCACCCAGAACCTAGTACTTCTGGTTTACATCTCCTTTATCTGTGTGAAATGCTTTCTGCTGCCTGTCTGGCAGCTTTTCTGTAACCCTTCCACTACTAAGATGGTTTTGACAACCTCCTCCCTATCTTATTGTGTTGTCTAGTTCCTCTCTTGCCTGTTCAACTCAAACAGAAATCTATTTGGCTTAGCATAGTACTGTTTGGCACAATACAACTGTAGTCTTCTAATAGAAAGTCACAGCTTACTCCTCTGTGTGCATTGCTGTTCTTGTTTTTCTTAATTTTTTTTCTTGGAAGTTAATTCCATCACCTGCTACCTCACCATGATGATAGACATTACTCACTATTCTTTTATGTCCTAATAATATTTGTATTTTCTCTTACTCTCCCTCATGTTCTTTTTCCTTCCACCTACCCTCTCGTTCTCTCAAGTGTCTCTGTGTACCCTGTGTGTGTGTTTGTGTGTGTATGTGTGTTTATCTGAGAATACACCTAACATTGGCAATATGAGCTCAATTCTAACAGTCTTCATTTCCCTCTCATGAGTTTAGAACAATATACTTGCTTACTAATTATTTAAGGTTACAATTTATAACAATATGTACTCATAAGGTAGGGCTCATAAATTCTACTATTATTAACCTTGTAGCTTCATTCCCAAGACCTTGTTATTTCATGTATTACTATTCCTATTTCCAACAAAACCTACTCAGCAGAGGTCAGATAGTCTTCTTTGAAAGTACTGAACCTATGTTATCAATTAAACAATTAGTTTTGAAGCATGTGGATCTTTCTCAAATGTATGACCTAGCTCTCTTTATGTTTTGTTTCATTAAAGGGATACTCTATAATGTCTGGTTTGATTTCTAATACAGCATTGTGGATCTTATCTTCTGGCTTCTGCTTTACCCTCATGTGTCTTCATGCTCTTTGGACTCAAAACTAGCACGCAAGCTGATCATCGCTAAAGTGAAAATACAAAAATATGAAATGCTCTAAAGTCCAAAATATTCTGATTGATTAATTTAAAGATATGTACTTATGAAATGCAATGATGTAGGTTATTACCGGGTAACACAGGATGGCCTTGGATTCAGAGAAAGCATCTTGACTTAACATTTAAATGCTAAGATTAGAGATGTGTGTTGTTACATTAGATTCCAAAATATTTTTATGTAAAATGCAGAAAGTCCATACTATGAAAGGTTGTCTCATGTGACCAATCATTAAGATATAGTATTCTTTATGAACAATAGAGGAAACACAAGTCTGCAGCACCCACATGTAAATCTAATACTGATGGAGGAGGGTCATATGTCTATTGGTTAATAAAGAAACTGCCTTGGCCTTTAATAAGACAGAAAATTAGGTAGGTGGAGTAGACAGACAGAATGCTGGCAGAAAGAAGACGAGTCACTCAGTCGCCATGATTCTCCCACCCAACACAGACACAGGTTAAGATCTTTCCTGGTAAGCCACACCTTGTGGGGCTATACAGATTATTAAAGATGGGTTAATCGAGATGTGAGAGTTAGCCAATAAGAGGCTGGAACTAATGTGCCAGGCAGTGTTCAAAAGAATACAGTTTCCGTGTAATTATTTTGGGGCATAAGCTAGCCAGGTGGCCGGGAGCTGGGCAGGAACACAGTCCACTGCTCCTCATTCTACGTAATACTAAATATTTTATCAAGATATTTTATTATATTTATAAATACCTTGGTCCTATGACTTCAAACCTGCAGCAACTTTATAAGGATTTTCTCAGAAGTTCAAGAGAATCTTTAAAGCATTCTTTAAATTGAAAAAATGTCATAGATCTGTTACAATGGGATATTCCATTTTAAGTGGCAGTATTTTCTCTGC
>NW_026072076.1:0-2361 GCF_014885135.2 Alexandromys fortis
CCACAGAGAAACCCTGTCTCGAAAAACCAAAAAAACAAAAAAAAAAAAAACCCACATTTCTTTCTTTTACAGTTTCTATCATGTGCTTAGTTTAAATCATTAGAAAAACATAGGCTATGCCTACTGTGCTATATTAATTTCTAAGCGAACATTTGAAAATTATATAAATTTATTTTAAATATTTGTGAAATGTACACTTTCTCCAGAGTTTGACTGCATATCTTCCTATCATCCAAACTGATGAGATCCTCTTTGATTTTTTTAAAGTCTCAATGGTGTATGTCACTGATCTGCTAACGTAGGAGGGAATTCAGGATACACATTTTTCACTATCTTTTTTTTTTTAAAAGTGTCTGGATTGTCTGTCATGATATGCAGATTAACACACTATCTGAATAGTAATGTAATTTCTACAGCTCGTTTTTAAGTAGCTGCACCTCATATGATAGTAACTCTAGGCTATTCACCCTGTACATTCCATTGTAGCCTGTTTATATGTGGGGCAGCTAAAATATTTGCTTTATATATTAAAATGCATCACAAAATGTGTTTGTACTTAATAACTATTTTTCCTAAAAATTATGACTTAGAAGATGTTCACATACTAAATAATTGTAAGTATACTTAGAGCTGTAACCAAACATATGTTATTGAACACCCAAATAGAGCCTCCTTACCACATTTCTCAATGTGATGACATAATAAATTCAGGAAAAGAAGTATATTTTCCTTTTTCTAGAGCTTACTTTTGGATGGTTAGCCAAATACATGAAAATGAGTTTAATCTAATGGACCATATCTCAAGTAATAGTTTTTTTTTTTTAAGGGGGGTTTAGATTGTGATTGGCAATGGGAAATAATTGATCGGTACCTCTTTTTTTCTAATTACTGTGGACAGGACGGCGATTCCTTTGCCATCAGATGTCTTTCTGCTTGACTGAGCTGCACCTGTGGTCCCTGAGCAGCACCTTACACATTGCGGGTGAGTGAGCTCTGGATCGGGCTCGGCTCCTCAGTTTCCTTTGCTCTCACCAGTGAGTGCTGACAAAGTTAGCGCCTGGATTTGCCAGATAGACTTGCAGTCTCTGTTTTTCATCCTCAATGAAAAACTGGGTGTTAAAAAAAATCTTTTAAATACTCTTATTAACTTATTTTGGCTTGAGTTATGAAATTAATTTTACTAATCTAATAGCTCTTCCTTCTAAAGATGCACGCATGTTCAGTTTTTATTAAGCTTGTTCATCTGTTATGTAGTCATACGTTTTTTTGCAGACTAACTCATGAAAAGACATTTCTGTTTGATATTGAAAACATTTCAAACATGTAGCTGAGATCTATAATTATTTGTGTTCTTTGTGTTTTGTATTTCTTGAATGGAAATAATATAACTGTTTTAACAATGCTTATTTTAGGATAAATATATATTTCATTAGAAAACAACTTATAAAATGTTTTTCTACTTTAATTATCTGAACTAATTTTTATATTTGGAAATACACTTTTACTTATATTACTTTTATATCTTTTTCAAGAAAATGGTTTACCGTGCAAAGTACTTTCTTAATATTGAACATACAATAACAAGTGAATGCCATGTTTTCATTTATTTTTCCTTAAAGTATATTGAGATGGAATTTATTTTACACATTTGTTTTCTCCCAAAATGCTTGTAAAATAAGATTAACTGAAACACATAAAAACTGAGGTTAGGAAAAGGACACTTTGGAACTGGAAGACGTGAAGGAATTAACAGAGCTAAAAATCTGAGTATCATTTGCCGAGAGAAAACAGTTCCAGTGACAGCCCATTTGTAGAAAAGCTCAGAGAGGCAGAAACTTGAGGAGCATGCATTGCAGAAGATGGGGGTGTGGCCCCAGGGTGACAACAGGGGAATGCATGTCTGCATAAAATAATGGGACACCTCCGTGGTGTGGACTTACTTCCTTAAGGAGGCTCTAAACTCGAGAACCCAGAGCCACAGGAAGAAGACCCGCTAAGCTGCAAATGGAGGACACTGAAGCTGCCATCTGATGGATGAGGTCCTCCTAACCCATCTGCGCCCGAGACTGTCTTCTCGCCTTTGTCTATTTGCCAAGGAAGAAGGGGCTCGAGACTAGAATCCTCTCCTGGGGTAACTGAGAAAACATCCACCCTGATATTCTCAGGAGATTTCTAGAGCCTCACTTGTTGGGGCTGAGCAATTACCAGGTATGTGAGGATTTCCTACAGGAACAAAGACAAGTACTAAAAAGCAAGCAGGAAGAAGGAATTCTGGAGAGAAGAAGATTATGTAGCAAGGGAAGAATAAATCACAAACCCAAGGAAAGAGCTGAATCCATGAAGCAAAAAAAAAAAAAAAAA
>NW_026072077.1:0-2410 GCF_014885135.2 Alexandromys fortis
ATGCCTGCGGGCCAGAAGAGGGCACCAGACCCCATTACAGATGGTTGTGAGCCACCATGTGGTTGCTGGGAATTGAACTCAGGACCTTTGGAAGAGCAGGCACTGCTCTTAACCCCTGAGCCATCTCTCCAGCCCATGACCCTGACTTCTTGTCTCCCGCTCTGTGGGTGGTGTCTTAGAGAGTGCTGGGAGGGGGTGTTAAATGCTGCCCTCAGTCCTTCCCCCTCAGGCTTTGCTCGCTCCCCACCCTAAGGCCTTATGGACAGTTTCCATACCTCTACCAGTTGATTCGGCTTCTTCTATACAGGTTTTCTTTAATCAGCCCTGGTGTGGTTGTGAGTGGCGTGAGGTGGGGACTTGATTTCATCTGCTGTGCATCCTATGGAGATTATAGCCACGTGATCCTGAAGGATCCCGTTCTCAGAGGCTTAGCGGGGCTGGGCTGGCTTGGTTCTTGGATGTGAGAGTCATTTATAGAAAACCCATGCTTTCCCCACTGACCTTCAAACACACACCTGTCTCAGATTCTGACTCTGGGCACTCTTTCCTGTTTCTCTAGTCCATCTGCCCTAGTGTCATGCTGTGACATTCTGTGCTTCATTGTCTGATAGAAATCCTCCCCACCCCTCTTATTAAGAATATCTTGTGTTGTGAAGTATTTGTTTAATCGGGAAAAGATATGCCACATTTGTTTATGCTGTGGAATATTACTTGAGCTGTGTAAAGGTGTGTTTAATTATATAAAGATGAGTTGCTGTTTCACCTTGCCTGCCTCAGGTATGTGATTGTTCCAGTGAAAAGCTGAATGGCCAACAGCTAGGCAGAGAAAGGGTAGGTGGGGCTGGTGGACAGAGAGAATAAGAGGAGAAATGTAGGCTGAAGAAAAGGAAGAACGAGAGAAGAGAGAACGAGGAAGAGGCCCAGGGCTGGAAGCCAGGCGGTTGCCAGCCAGCCAGTCATAGAGACAGCAAGAAAGTAAGAAAAAGTAAAAAGCCCTGAGGCAAAATATAGATAAAGAGAAACAGAGAAAAGAGCTAGCCAGAAGGGAGCCTAAGCTAGACTGAGCGTTCGTTCATAACATATAAGAAGTCTCCGTGTCGTGTTTGGGAGCTAGTTGGTGACCCTGAAGAAGAAGCCTGGTATGATCTTGGCTAGTCTTAGACCTGTATACTTCCTCTGGATTTTCCTAAGATTTTCAAATATCTCCTTTGCTCTTATTTTATGTGCCTGAGTAGTTTGTCTGTGTAACACATGAGTGCAGTGCCTCCCTCCAGAGGCAGGAAAGGGGCATCCGATTCACTGGGACTGGAGCTACAGATGGTTATGAACCTCCTTGTGGGTGCTGGGAAC
This sequence comes from Alexandromys fortis, assembly GCF_014885135.2. Taxonomy (NCBI): domain Eukaryota; kingdom Metazoa; phylum Chordata; class Mammalia; order Rodentia; family Cricetidae; genus Alexandromys; species Alexandromys fortis. The sequence goes on from NW_026072077.1 coordinate 1,351, forward strand.
CAAACCAGGTCCTCTGCAAGAGCAGCCAGTGCCCTGTTGGCGGAGGTGGCCTCTGCCAACAGTGCCCTAACCACTGTGCCATCGGTCCAGCCTCCTCTCTCATTTCTAAACTTCTGAAGTTCCAGAGAGCATGTTGGTACCATGAACACTTCAGGATTACTGGGGCTCTGTGAGCCCTTCAGTGGCACCCTAAAGCACCAGGCATTTGTTTATTACAAGCCTCAAGTCTCCCCAAAGGCTTCTGCAGGTGCCGTACTGTCACCTCAGAAACTAGGCAGTGGGAAGGAGTCACACAGTCACCAGTGAGGATAGATGAGGTGACGCTTGTCATGTCTGATGGGTTCAGGAGAAAGGGGGGAACTCTTTTTTTTTTTAAAAAAAAAGGTAATTTATTTTTATTTTATGTAACTGGGAGCGTACACCTCCTGCATGCAGTACATGTTGTGCCTGAGGAGGCCAGACGAGGACTTTGTCCACTGGAACTGAAGTCAAAGGTGGCTGTGGACCACCATGTGGGTGCTGGGGACTGAGCCTGAGTCCTGTGCTAGAGCAGTGCTCTTAACCACTGAGTCATCTCTCCAGCCCCAACTCTGCCTTTCATTGCCAGGAGGGTCTACAGTAAGGTCACCAGGGAGCCATGTTTCCCATGAGAGGTTGTGCAAGATTTCCAAGGGCATCCCTGGCAATGAGAGCCCCCCCATTCACCCCACCATCGGTGTAGAAATCCCTGATAGTAGGATCAGCAGAGCCAACCTGCGTCAGGTGTGGTTCTCAACAAGCTGGAGTTCAGTTGGGCCTTGCTGGAGGCTGAATGGCGTGCCAGGAAGCAGCTGGCTTGTTGTATCAGCCTTCTACTTAGCTACTTCCTGGATGTAGGGCCAGGGCCAGAGACAAGACCTTTTAAAGTCTTGCTTTCCTTTTGCTGTGCAATAAAGCCACAAGGAGCACTGACACTAAGGCATTGGGCTGGGTCTCCCTCCTCTTCCTGCAGGGTGCCAAGTCTCTCTCTCTCTCTCTCTCTCTCTCTCTCTCTCTCTCTCTCTCTCTCTCTCTCTCTCTC
>NW_026072078.1:0-2364 GCF_014885135.2 Alexandromys fortis
TTTGTGTGTGTGTGTGTGTGTGTGTGTGTGTGTGTGTAAATATTTGTGTTGAGAGAGTGGAAGAGGGGAGAACCAGAAGGTAGAAGGAAACAATTGAAATAAAAGTTTTACCTAGTCAGGAGGTTAAGTTAATTCCTTAGAGCTCTTTATTTAAAAAAAAATAAATAAATAAAGAATTCAGTGGGCATCTCAGCATGCCAGACCATTGGGTTGCTTCCAAAGCAATTAATTCTCAGTGGGGTGCAAGTGAATTCATTAAAACAGAGAATTGTATTGCCTCTGAGGATTTGTGGTATGCTTCATAGCTTTTAGAAGAGTAACAGTTGGATGAGCATGTAAAGCCTATTGTAGGCTCCTTGGTAGCTCTGTCCTAATTCAGGTTGATTAAGGGCGAGATATAATTATACTAAAGGGTAATAATTATCATTAGAGCAATGTAATACCCCTGTAGCTTTTATGTATATTTGTACCAATCTCTCATTTGATTGATGAGGGACATCAACACATTAAATTAGAGGTACACATGTAGTAGATCAATTTTTAAATAATGAATAATTTAAGAAAAAAATAATTTATGCTCACTTTAAACCCCTTCTGCCTGTGAGATTAGCTCTAAACAGAAGAAAATCTGTTGTTTCAGGTAGCACTGTGGGGATTTTTAAAAAGGTAAATGCAAATAGTCCAATCAGTACTCCTGAAATCTTGGTTTTGTTTCTTCTGCTTCTTCTTTTTTCAATAGCATAAAATTTAGTAGAGATGTGACATGAACTCACTGGTGTCACTACAGGAATAAATTGTAGTCAAAACCTGGACTCTTTCTTAAAACATTGCACTACTTCCCTGGACAAATCCTCTTTTCTACTGTGATGCATTAGCATATGAAGTCTTTTAGTGATATTTAGCATTAAATGATGTCAGTAGGAGTAGTCCTTATTAAAACAATCAGTGCCTTTATTGGAAGAACTCTGAAACAAGGACCTAGAACAATGGTGGAACCTGAACAGCCATTGACTCTGCTGCTGCCTTAATTATATATGTTCCTTGTTTAAGCCTTGTAGTTCATAGAACTTTGTTATGAAGCGTGCACTGAGAGTGGCATTACCAGATTGTGTGTACATTTATTTCTGTACTTTTGAGGTAATATTATTTTTAGTATAAATATAGCCAGTTAACTTCTAAGTAAAATGTCAAGTTTTATGCAATAGTGAGTTCAATTTGATCTGCCAATTATTTTTATTAAATTCTCTATTAACATAACTGTAAGTATCATGGGTAATCCAATATTAATGTCATATATCTATCTATATGACAAATCACTGGCTATGGATTAGGTTCTTAAATATCTCTTAAAACCTCATGTAGCAAAGATTTAGAGCCCCAAAAGGAGGCTGTGGGTGGTAGTAGAGACTCTACGGAACAAGAATGGAAAATCATTTGATCATTGGGTTATTATCCTTTCAGGGAACCCTGTGTTGCGTGTCCCCCTTTTCTCCCTTTGCTTCCTGGCAATAAGATAGGTTTGGCTGATTCATCTTAACTTTTTATTTCCTTTTTAATTTAATGTTTTAATAATCATGATTCCTCCACAACTCAGAATATCCCTACTTCTCTATTCACTTAACATGTTCTTTATATCTCCATAGAATAAGCACAATGAGAAACAAAAGCAAGAAAAAAAAAACTAAAACAGAAAAATGAGATAAAGACAAACTAGTCAAATAATTCTTTCTGTTGAGCAATCACTGGGCACAGTGTCTGCTGTGGAGTGTGCATGATATAACCAGTACACTCCATGGGAGACAGCGGCTTATTTATTTATTGATTGATAACATGTATCAATTACAAACAGCTTAATGGTTAGTGGTGGAACAACCTGTCCGTTTAACTCTTCTCTGTGTTGAAATCCTGTCTGGTTTGAACCTGTGTAGGCCTTGTGAATACTGTCACAATCTCTGAGTTCCTATGTGTATCAGTCCTATTGTGTCTTGAAGATATTGGTTTCTTGGAGTCATCCATCTTCTCTGGCTTTTACAATCTTTCTGCCTCTTATTCAGTGTAGATCACTGAGCACAGAGTGGAGGAGTCTGAGAAGACATGATTTTAGGGGCAGTTGGGCAGAAACATCTTAATTTTCTTTTTCATATTTATTTTTTTTTCATTTTCATATAAGTCCCAGTTCCCCTCCCTCCCCTTCTTTCTCACCCCAGTACCTAACCCCAATCCCATTGCCCAGTTCAGTCCTCACAGCAGGGAAGGCCTCCATCAGAGAATCAACAATGTCTGGCACACCAAGCTGAGGCAGGCCCAAGCCTCCTGTATCAAGGCTTAGCAAGGTGTCCCTCCGTAGGAAATGGGCTCCAGAAA
>NW_026072079.1:0-2331 GCF_014885135.2 Alexandromys fortis
CCCCCCCCCCCCCCCCCCCCTTTTTGTGGATGCCAACTCCCTTAGGGACAGCTAGCTCCATGGTTCCAGTTGGAGGTACCAATTTGTGTATTTATTCCCCGCTGAAAGTGAGTGGAGGAAGGGGAAAGTACCCTTCTAGCCTGGTCCATTTTATATTTGATACCAGCTTAGACAATTCTTGAGGGGACCAGCAGGGGGCAGTGGCACCTCACATCTCAGACTCTTCCCTAAGCTTCCTGGCCACGGCCGTGGGATAGGGCAGGAAAGCCACCTCACCGAGCAGTGTGTGTGGTGTTCATCAGGCAGACCGAGAATGTCTTAATGACCTGTGCACTGTGCAATGGATTATCTAAAGCCTAGTGTGGCAGGGCCACCCCGACAGTCAGGCCTGGGCACAGACGCTGATTTCCTTCCAGGAGCATAGGTTGAAGGGGAGCTGTCTTACAGGACATTAAAAAAAAAGGGGCATGACTCTCAGTGCTGCCATGGGTCACTGGTGTCCCCTGAAGTCCTATCCAGAGGCAGTGGCTATAGAGGAGACTCAGGTGAGCCCTAAGGGAGTCTCCTGCCTGGGTCCTCTAGAACCTACTCCTGAATTCAGGCGGCGACAATAACAAGAGCACACTCAGGCAGGCCTTGAGGGAGGACCCAGGCCTTGACCTGGAACCTATCCTAACCATTGGGCGTACCAGCTGGGCCATCTTCTCTCCTACCAGTCATGGCCCTCCTACTTCACCCAAAGTCTGTTCCCAGCTCCAGTCCCTGCCCCCACATACCCAGCTCCTAGTAGCTCAGTCATGCGCACTCCGCTAACTCCTGTGGACATCTGCCCAGGGTGTGGCTGCAGGACCTATTGGATTAAAGTTACTACAGCATCAGGTCCTGGGGATCCTTCCTCCAGCTTAGCATCTGGGGACCTTGCAGGACGATGCTCCACGAGGGCATGCACTGACCAGAAGGGCTTGGCTTGGGGTTTTGGGGGACTAATAACTGACAAAAATTTGGTTTCTCCTTTTTGGCTTAAAGAAGTTTTTAAGGAGCCTCAAGTTGGAGGGGGTGTGGCCATTTGACCCCATTGCTCCTAGCCCATCGGCGCTAAAGCTAGTTCTGTCCTGAGATTTGTAAGTCACTCCGGCTTCCCACAGGTGACAGCAGGGTCTTCCCAAGAGTCCCCTCCTCGGAAGACAAGGATTGAAGGTAATATTTACTCAGATCTGAGACACACACCATGGCTCAGAATATTCTGGGCTGAGGATGCAGGGGTGTTTTGTTCTATTTACTCTTAAGCTTTTTACTGCCTAGCTCTACCATTGCTAAAACATTTACTCAGCAACATTCATCCACGCTCTCCTCGGTTGAACCTGCATGCCTATATTTTTTTTTTTTTTGAGTACTTACTATGTACTGTGTACACCCTCCCTACTCTCTTGGATTGCTGTAATATTTTAGGTCCCAAGAACAGTCAGGCTTTACCATCCTGATGAGAACCAGCTGTGGCTCCAGATGTGGGGCCTAGACAGAGGGGTAGAACAGGATGGAGCCAGATGATAGTGGCTGTATATTGCGAGACAGACTCAGGGAAGAGGAAGCCGGAACAGGGCAGGAGGTAGAACAGGCTGGGGAGAGAGAAAAGAGAAACAGGCAAGTCGAACCAGGAAGAGGAAAGCAGCCAGGGATAGGAGGAGGCCATTCCTTGATGAAGGGGCTCTTGGAAAAGTCAAACTATGGGACAGGGACTTGGTGTAGGTAGGAGAGCTGGTGGGAGGGCCAGATGGTGGCAATCCAGTAAGAGCCTGGAGTTCAGGTCGGGAGCTAGCAGCTTAAAGCAAATCCCCTGGGAGTGTCAGATCATAGCTCCAGCCACAAGCCCTGTTTTCTGCAGCTGCTGAGAGCAGCCCCCCTATGACAGGCTCTGAGAGCTTGTGTCTGATGTGCATTCCTGACTGTGGGCCAGGAGGGTGGACCAGGTGTTATTTGAGGACATGGGGATAAAATCATTAACAGGTCAGAGCTTTGCCTTCAAGGAACCGCTGCTTGAGGACTCGAAGGTGAGTCAGCAGTGGTATGGTGGCGGTGTGGGGGACGTAGGACGACAGTGGACAGATGGACAGATGACGGACAATGATGACACTGGTCCTGAGCGTTTCCTGCATGCACCATGCTGAGCGCCTTCGTGGCTGCCAGTCTGACCCTGGTGCCTGTGTACCTTATCTTAGCCAGGTAGCATCTCTGCCTTTCTCTGGCCAGGGGTTCAGGGGTTCAGCACAGGTTTGTTCTGTACTCCTTTTTTCTTTTTCTTTTTCTTTCTTTTTTTTTTTTTTTTTGGTTTTT
>NW_026072080.1:0-2396 GCF_014885135.2 Alexandromys fortis
CACATGCTCGATACACACCACACACACAAACACACACATACACACACCACACATACCACACACACCACATACACACACATCACACACAGACATACACACCACATGCACCACATACCACATACATACCACACACCCATACACACAGAGATACACACTCACCAAACACACAGACACACACACAACACATACAGATACACACATACTACACACCCACACCACATGCTCACACCACTCACACATACACACACAGACACACACCACACACACCTATATGCAGATACACATACACACTACACAGACCCATATACAGACATATACCACACACACAGACACATGCACACCACTCACACATACATACACAGATACACACCATACAGACACACACATACCACTCACACATCACACACACCACACACACAGACACACACCACACATACACAGACACCACTCACACAGACACACACAACACAGACACATACCACTCACACAGACACACACCACACACAAAGACACACACACTCACACAGACACACACACTCCACTCATACAGACACACACCACACATACACAGACACACAGAGACACAGACACACACTACACACACCCATATACAGACACACCACACCAACACCACACACACACACACACACACACACTGATACACATACAGACACACACCACACACAGACACACATCACATACAGGTGTGTACATCAGAAGCAGAAACAAAATGTCTTAATTGATCACCTCATACTTTGTTTATTGAGTTGGGTCTTTCACTAAATCCAGAGTAAGCTAACTCCAGCCTGGATTTCAAGCTTGCACTGGGGCTCCCCTGTATCTTAGTCATAACTACCATTGCTGTGATGAAATACCATGACCAAAAGCAACCTGAGGAGGAGAGGGTTCATTCCACTCACAGTTCCATAGAACAACAGCTCATCCTCAAAAATAGTGAGGGCACAAACTCAAGAAGGCCAGAAACTCAAGCAGAGAAGGAACCTGGAGGCAGGAACGGATGCAGAAGCCATGGAGGGATGCTGCTTGTTGAATTGCTTGCCACAGCTTGCTCAGCCTGCTTTCTTAGAGCACCCAGGCCCACCAGGTCAGGGATGGCACTACCATAATGGGCTGGAACCTCCACCGTCAATCATTAATCAAGAAAATGCTCTACAACTGGATCTTATGGAAGCATTTTTAAGGTTCCTCCCTTTCAGATAACACTAGATTGTGCCAAGTTGATAGAAAATGGCCATTGTACATTTCTGCCTCCTAAGTGCTTGGATTATAGGTGGCTACCGCACCTACCCAGCTTTGAAGTGGGTTCTGGAGACCTGAACTCCAGTCCTCATGTTTGCATGACAAGGGCATTATCTCCTGAACCATCTTCCCAGCCTCAGCCTCATATTTTGAGACAGTGTCTCACAGAGAATATGAAAGTCACAGATTAGCCAGACTGGCTCACCAGCAAGTCCCCGGGGGGTTGCCTGTCTTCACCTCCCAGCTCTGAGATTACAGGCACTCACAACCATGCTTGAGACTGAACCCAAGCCCTTGACCCACTGAGCCATATCCCCAATCTGACTGTTTTCTCTGTAGCTGAATAAAACTAGTATGTGTGCATGTGTATGTATGTGTGTGTGCGTGTGTATATGCACATGTGTGTATGGGAATATGTTTTCATTATCCATCCATCCTTTTATGTACATATAGATTGGCTCCATAACTTGACTATTGTAAATGAAACCATGATTAACACAGATATATAATTATCTCTATTGTGTACCGACTTTGATTTCTTGGGCTAGATGCCCAAAAGCAGCCTACACGAACAGAGCCTGTGGCAGTTTTAGCTCTCATCTTTTAACATCTCTACTGATGTCCTTACTGGCCGCAATCACTTACATTCCCTCGGGTAGCCAAGGAACCCCTTTCCACAGTGTCCTCCCCAGCATCTGTCACTGTTTACTGCCTTTTGTCGGGGCGATCATCTGAACTGACTTTGTACAGCATGAGAGATGGGGTAGCTTCTGTCTTCTGCCTGTGGTTTCCTGTGTGACAGCGTTATTCCCTGAAGGGGCTCTCTTACCGTTGTTGAGGAGCAGACGGGGGCAGCCGTGTGGGTTTTCTCTCTCTAGTCTACTACACTGGTCTCCATTACCTGTTCCCTGTGCCAGTATCGCTCTTTTTTATTGTACAGGTCAGAGCATCATTTGAAATCTGAGGTTGTTCCCGATAGAACATCCCATTGTCTCAGTGTGTGGGTGCACCCCTTGCAGTCCTGAGTTCCTTGCTCGTGCTCGCTCTCCTTCTGCTCCTGATTTGGACCTTGAGATTTCAGTCCGGTGCTCCAATGTGGGTCTCTGTCTCTGTCTCCTTTCATCGCCTGATGAAGG
>NW_026072081.1:0-2428 GCF_014885135.2 Alexandromys fortis
GAACACCAACTCGTTCTCTCTCTCTCTCTCTCTCTCTCTCTCTCTCTCTCTCTCTCTCTCTCTTTCTCTCTCTCTCTCTTTCTCTCTCTCTCCTCCCTGACTGCGGGTGCAATGCGATCAGGACTTGCCGCTGCCATGACATCTCCTCCACGATAGTCTCTGTACACTCAGACTGTGTGCCAAAGTAAGCTCTTACTCCTTCCTGCTGTTTCTGTCAAGTATTTTTCAGAGCAACAAGAAAAGTTAATATATCTGCTATGAGTCAAGGTATTCTCCAAGGTAAGTTACATTTTTAAAAATTACTAAAAATTACCTTTTTTTTTTGGAGACAAGGTCTCACTGTGGCAACTTTGGACTGTCCTGGAACTCCCTGTGTCGACTAGGCTGGATCCAAACTTAGAGAGTTTTGCCTGCCTCTGCCTCCCAGGACCTGGGATGAATCGTGTGACACCATGTCTAGCTGTTAACTTTCCTTTCACGTTTATATAGTCAGGCCACTTCCATCCTGAACTCCCTCCTCTTGAGAGCAGACTTTCAGATTGCCCCAGCGAGAAAGAGGGCTGGAGACTGCTCATCAACAGCTAAAGGCCTCAGCTCCTACTCCCAGATAGCTCGCCATAACTGGCCACACAGGTGCAGTCTACTGCAAGAGAGATTGGAACAGGTCGGGCAAACAAAGGCTGTGTAGTGGGTAATATTCTTTCTGCCACAGCTATCAGCACCCATCCTCCTTGGAGGAGGATGGGGAAGAGGACTGCCTTGTTTCTTGGTCAGATTGTGCCAAAGGACAGGGGGATCCCAATTCCAGCCAGACGCCTTGAGGTCCAGCTCCCTGTGCAGCTGAGAAACAGCTGTCAGATGCTAGTTTGCTCTCTGGCATATGGTGGTACATGCCTTTAATTCCAGCAGGAGGTTCCAAGAGGCCAGCCTGGGCTACATGAGACTTTATTGAAGTAAGCAAGGAAGGAAGGAAGGAAGGAAGGAAGGAAGGGTGAAAGAAAATAAAAAAGAAAGGAGAAAGAATGAAAAGAATTCTAGCTTGTTGAAAAAAAAAAAAAAACAAGTGCTTGTCTTGGGCACAGATTCCCAAACAGAGTCAGCCTCCGTTCATCGGTGCCATTACCAGGGCTTTAGCAGAAATCAGACGTCTTCTAAATGCCACTGGGCTTTGCAGTGGCCCCATTTCCCAAGGCGTTTCTCTCCTGAATCATCACCGTTGAAGAGAATAGGGCAAGTCCCTCTCACCATTTACTTCTTTAGAAACTGAGTAGTGACTCAGGGAGATGGCATGAGGGGAGAAGGGAGTCTCACTCATTCAGTAAATATCCATTACACTTCCTTTGCACAACTCTTGGGCAAAGGCCGGAGTCATGCTAGAGATGAAGCATACGGTTTTCTGGGGTTACAGGTAGGAAAGCAGACCCCTGGATGAAGGCATGCACACACAGGCTAGGACAGGCATGGCAGGCTTTGCTCAGGGGTTCGGGGTGGCGTTCAAGCAGAAGTGCTCTGGTGGCCCCAGTCAGAGCGGACAAGTTTATAAGGGGAGGAGAGGAAAGTTCCAAAACGAGGAGGCCAGAAGGAAACACGTAGTGGGAAGGCAAAGGCAGACTCAGACTGAGGAAGTACGAACAGCAGGGTGTAACTTTAATATCTGAAAGGATATGACAGAGAGGCCAGCACAGAAAGTTCTGTATTATGACTCCATCAGGTGCCAGGAACAAAAGCCTGGCACAAGTGCGTGGAGGTCCAAAGAGAGATTTTTGGCTCGAGTAACCCTGTGAGCCATTGGTGCCACAATAGCTTGGCCCAAGGACCACTGTGGACCAGCTGCAGACCAGCTGCATCCAGGGATACCTCCAGCTCCTGCATTCATCTTTCATCATTGCTTCCTTCCATGTCAGTTGCTTCTTTGTTGTTACTGTGGCTTAAAGAAAATCATAAAACCTCCATGCCATTCAGTGACATCCGGTTTTCACATTGGTAGGTGACCGTTATCACCATGCAGGTCTCTTCTTCGCATAGACTCACTACTGCACCATAAGCCCGAAGGCAGCTGGGCCAGTCGTGGATGGAAGCTTCTGAATCTGTGTGGCAAAATAAACCTTCATCATTTACAATGATTGATCTCAGATTTGTTAGCACTGTCTGTCTGTGCTGTATGATCAGGAGGAGGAGGAACAAGTCTCCAGAGGGAGGGGCCGAGCTATCATAAGAAAAGGAGGGGAGTTGGGCGGTGGTGGCGCACGCCTTTAATCCCAGCACTCGGGAGGCTGAGGCAGGAGGATCTCTGTGAGTTCGAGACCAGCCTGGTCTACAAGAGCTAGTTCCAGGACAGGCTCCAAAACCACAGAGAAACCCTGTCTCGAAAAACCAAAAAACCAACAACAACAACAACAAAAGAATATATTATATCGTGTCCTCATTC
>NW_026072082.1:0-2406 GCF_014885135.2 Alexandromys fortis
CCTCTCTCTCTCTCTCTCTCTCTCTCTCTCTCTCTCTCTCTCTCTCTCTCACACACACACACACACACACACACACACACACACAGATGTCATACTTCTAACTTGGAGGATTATGTGTGAGTTAATTTATAGTTGTCTTAAACCTGAAACATTCCAGGAAATTCAAGTATTGTTAAATATTGAGAAAAGAAAAAAAAGGATGGGGTGGTGGAAGAGAGGGAAAAAAGAAATGTACAATTAGTTTTTAAGTCAAATTTCACTGAGAGAAAATAGGTCTAAACTCATTAATGTATATAGAGCCTTTGAGGAAATAGTTTTAATGCACAAGATACTTCGCACTGACACAGGTGTCAAAATATATAATGCAGAAATGATGGTGGCTGAGTGTGGAGGCTCACACCTGCAATCCCAGCTCTTGAGGAGTGGAGTTTGGTGGGCTGCAGTGAGTTTGAGACCTAGCAGTACTACATAGTTCAACACTGGCCAGAACTATAAAGTGAGAATATTATCTTAAAAGAAAAGAAGCTGGGCATGGTGGAGCAAGCCTTTAATCCCTACACTCAGGAGGAAGAGGCAGACAAATCAAAGTTCCAGATCAGCCAGGATTCCAAGTGAGATCCTATCTCAAAAAAACAAAAACAAAACAGGGACTGGAAAGGTGGCTCAGTGGTTAAGTATTGTAGAATATTAGTTTAAGATATGAACTTAAATGAAGTTACATTCATTTATGCTGTGGAATATTTAAGGATGCACAGAGCCTTTATTTCTCTGAACCTCAGTTCTTACCTCTGTAAATCAGGGGTGAAATATGCACCCCTGCCACCCCAGCATTTTTCTGAGGATATGATTCACAAGGTGCCAGGCACACAGCAAAATTCTGAAAACCATCGTTTCTGGCAGGTGTTTTGGTACTCTTCTGGCTTGTTAAGTGGCGGAGCATGTTTATAATATTTGAAAAACTGAGTTGATTAGACCTGCAAACTCTACTATTGCAAGGAGACAAGTCAATGAATTTGCTGATTACAGACAGAAAACAAACAGAAGACAGAGGAGAGAAAAGAAGGCAGCCTCAGATAAAGAAAGGACGATGTATAGCTGAGTTGTTCTTATGTTTGCTGCCACATCTATCTATCCCAGACTTGCAGCTGAAGGAGCTAGCAAGCTCAGAACCCTAAGGAGCACAGGAAGGAAGAGCAGAAAGAGCAGCCAACAAGTGTGTTCTCCTTAGGGCAGCCTAGCAACAAAGGGAGAAGTGCTGACAGAAGTAAATGAATTTCTTTTAGGATGATCACATTATATATTTTTATACAGTGTGCTTTCATTTCAGAGATGGTGGGAACTAATGCACCACTAGTCTAAAATTTAACTCTTTAGCAGAGATGAAAAAAATCTAACTTGCTTTTAAATACCTCATAGATATCATATCAAACACCCTAAATTGTTACACTTCATTCTGTTAACTGTATTTTATTAATTTAGTTACTATGCAAAGTAATGGAGTTTTATTACTTTTACACACACACACACACACACACACACACACACACACACACACACGTGCTTTGTACTTGTTTCCCTCCATCTTCCCTCCCAGCTTCCTTCTGCTGGTCTTTTACTCTCTGCAAATGCTGTCTTTTAGCTAAACACCATGAATGAACTGTGGCTTTCCCTTCACCCTTGGCAGCAGAGCTCATCTGAGTGCTATGGTGAGGAGGCCACTGGGATGTCACAGAGAAAGACCAGAGGAGACTCAGGATCTTTACTGCTGCCATAACAACACCATGCACACCCTGCTGCCAAAGGAGACCAGGAAGAGATGGACCTTTCATACCTGCTCATCAATAAAGCCACAACAAACAGACCTCAGAGGGCACGCAGGAGAATCTGGCATTCTGCCACCACTTATGTAGTATGTAGTAATGAGATTCTGTTTCTCTCTCTTCTAATAATCTCAGGTGTAAAGGGGGATGCCACAAAGCAGATTTCAAAACAATATAAAAATATTCTATTTTAAAATAATATTCTATTTTAGAGCTGGGCATGGTCCACACTTAACCCCAAAACTTGGGAGGCAGAAGGAGGCAGATCTCTGTGAATTCTAGGCCAACCTGATCTGTATAGTGAATTCTAGGCCAAGGAAATGGGGATACAAGCTCAGGAGGTGATGTGGTGGTGTGCACCTGTAACCCATTATTTCTATGGCAAGATGGGAGGCAAGATAGAAGATAATGGGCCAGTACACTACATAATGACAGAAACAAGACAGCTACTGCCTCAACAAGGTGAAAGTGGGCACTGACTCCCAAAAGTTGTTTTGTGGTCTATACATTGCAATATTGCTGGCAACACACCCACCTGTGCATGCACGTGCACACACACACACACACACACACACACACACACACA
>NW_026072083.1:0-2418 GCF_014885135.2 Alexandromys fortis
CACTGGGTTTTGATCCTACTGCACGTACTGGCTTTGTGGGAGCCTAGGCAGTTTGGATGCTCACCTTACTAGACCTGGAAGGAGGTGGGAGATCCTTGGACTTCCCACAGGGCAGGGAACCCTGATTGCTCTTTGGGCTGACGAGGGAGGGGGACTTGACTGGGAGAGGGGGAGGGATATGGGAGGCAGTGGAGGGGAGGAGGCAGAAATCTTTAATAAATAAATAAAAATAAATAAATTATTGTATCAAAAATGCAAATAAAAAAGACATTCAAAAAGACTTAGAAAAAAATATTGTTTTAAAGCTACATAAGTGTTGGCCCAGAATGTTTATTCTTTCTACTTAGAGAAAGTTGTGACATGAGTCTAGGTTGGCAACACACACAGAAACATCTATCTCCTTATCGACCTCATGGACTAGATCTTCATTTCTGAACTCGAGCAGAAAGCACACGGTAGGGAAATAATGTGGAAAAATATCTAATATGGTAGTTTATTCTCTTGAATGGAAAAAATATTGGGTATGATAAAATATATTATCAACTTTTTGTGTACTCACCGAAAATTTGGTGAGAAAATTCTGATTTAGCTTCTCTGCACTCAGAAGAAAGTTATATTGAATTCTAGTACAAACTACATATATTCCAGTGAGGAATTCAAGCATACAGAGGCTTCGGGTAATAAAGTTTTTTTTCAAGAAATGAAATTATTATTATCCTAGTCCATTGCCAAAGACTAATACTACAGTATCTACAATGTTAAAAAAATATTGTAAGTCCTGTATTGTTGCTTTGGCTTCACAGTTTGGTTTTATATGCAGGTTTAGCTCTTAGCAGCTAACAAAAGTCATGAGAGCAATAAACTGTTCAGAAGAAAACACAGTTGGAAAAGAGTACAGCCAACGAGGTCACTTGGTGAAAAGGAAAGGGCAGGTCAGCCCCTGCTTTCAGTCTGCATGCTCACCATCCCTAAGAAGAAAAGACAGAGCAAAGGCTACTGTAGAAAATTAAAAATGTGCAGTAGAGACCATCTGCTCCTTAAAACACTTCTGTGAGGAAAGAAACGACAGAGAACTCACTGAATTCATACCCTAAGTATGAAATAACATTTAGTACCAATGCCAAGATTCAGAGATATACAAATGTGGACTTACAGGATCCTACAACCCCCAACCTAATCCATTTTAGCAGTGGACTGAGTCTGTGGCAGGGCGCAGGGGGTGACTGATGCAATCTTTTGCAATAATTTTTACACTTTCATCTTGTGATCAAATGTTACAAACCTATGCTGGCCGGATGTTCAATAATTAAGAAACACAAACATTATAAATTTGTCTGATCGTAGCATTGATCTAATGACACCTTTACCATAGGAATCTTGAGCACCACTTTTCCATTTCCATGTAGCTCTAAGCATCCTAATTAACACAAAAAATCAGGTAACTTTACAATACTATGACTATTTTTTGTTGTAATGAAATACCAAGACATAAATGTAGGTTCAAATGTAATAATTTGAAAGTAAGTAGGAAAGCAAATGCTTAAATATTTATTTCCCTATTCTAGAAATCTTTCTCCATATTTTTATTTAAGAAATACTCATCTGGTCTACAGAGCTAGTTTCAGGACAGGTTCCAAAGCCACAGAGAAACCCTGTCTCAAAAAAAAAAAAATACTCACATAGCTCAATAAAACTGCAAATCATAATGACGGAAACTTATGGTGGAGCTGAGTGCATGCATACTGGTCAAGACAACGTGATGCTGGAGCAGGGACTGATTTCGGGGGCAGGAATGATAGTTCACAGTGTAGCAACCTAGTGGTACCCCTAATTGGCACTGGTAGGGGACTGACATTGGAGCCCCTAGTATGGCTAGGATGTCACCTTACTCTATAACATTCCAATAAAGCTTGACACAACATGCTTGTAAGTTCAGATGTGTGAGAGATGGATACAGTGTGAACTGTGAAATGAGCAAGGCATAGACAGTGCGTCACAGATTTTTCCACAGGATTTATTATTTGCACTTTGTTTAGTCAGCTTGCTACCTGTTAGTCTAAAATCAGTGCGGAAGAAAAGTCAATGAGGTAACCAAATATATAAATCAGTGCAGCATATCTTAACTATTGTAATACTTGCCAAAGAAGGAAAATTACTTAGATGGAGAGTGGGAAATACGTGATACTGGCAGTCAGCAGTTGGTAACCGTAAGAATATGGTGATGGACCTTGGGGTTTCAGTCCGGTGCTCCAATGTGGGACTCTGTCTCCTTTTATCGCCTGATGAAGGCTAATATCCAGGAGGGTGACTATATGTTTTTCTTTGGGTTCACCTTCTTATTTAGCTTCTCTAGGATCACGAATTATAGGCTCAATGTCCTTTATTTATGGCTAGAAACCAATTATGAGTGAGTACATC
>NW_026072084.1:0-2360 GCF_014885135.2 Alexandromys fortis
TTAAGCCATTTCCCTTAATTCCTTAGGCCCTAATGACCCATTTCTAGTCACTTGACTCCTACAAATTAAACACAGAAATCAAGTATTCAAATTATAGAATCAAATATAAGTGAAAACATTTATCTTCATGGAACTGTGTTACCTCAATCAGAATATTTTTTTCAGCTTCAATGACTTACTTATATAGTCTATGATTCTTGTTTTACTACTGAGTAATAGCCCATTGTTTATGTGCCCCAGCTTTCATTATCTATTTGTCATTTATTGGAAATCTAGGTTGATTACATTTTCCAACTGCTGTTAATAGAGTAACAATAAATATTGATGTGCTAGTGTCTTTACAGTAAGATGTAGAGTCTCTTGAGTATATACTTGAAGGAATAAACCTAGAGCACAGAATAGTTTTATTTAGTAATATGATGAAATTTTCAAAGTCAGGGCACTAGTGTATACTGTCATCAACAGTGCATGAGGATCACCATTTCTCCACAACCAAGTGTGCATTTGTTATTACTTATTTTCTTGTTCATAGTCATTCTAACTGAGGTAAAAATAGAATGTTAAATTTGTTATGAACTTTATTTCACTGTGAGCTAAGGACTGTATTATTGTACACCATAAAGAAATCAACCAGAAATTGAATGGGAAATTCTCCCTTCAGCTTCCTTTCCTAATGTAGGAAGGTCTGCATTGGGAGAAAGGATATCAATGAGCATGTAAAGTAACAGATCTTGTAGTCTTCAATAACAGCCTTGCAGGAAGATATATACACTAGTGCCTGAGAGTTATGTGATGATCAACTTTATTCTAATTATGTTCACTGATTGTTTCATTTTAAATATTTATCCCAGGTAAACACATTCAAAAGCCCATGGCTTATGATGACATAGTCCCTAGTAGACCCTCACCAAGTTTCTTGCTAATTGTCATGTTATCAAATTGCAATATAAATATTTATTTTTACAACCAATAGATTAGTCCCTCTCTCAGCCATGATCACAAGAACTTCTGTGTGCTGTGGGTAATAATTAATGTAGACATTCATACCTGGTCAAAGTTCTAAGAATGGAAGACTGAGTGCTCATCCACAGCTGAGCTCTTAGTACCTACTTTGTACCCAAAACTTAGGTATTTTCAAATGATAGATGGGATCAAATTAAAGAACCATAATGTGGGTTTAGTAGCCATGAAATGTTGTCTTCAAGACCAGACATAGCTAATATACAAATGAACACTCAGCATCTACAGTTACCAGCACAAACGTCAACCAATCAAACAAGACAACATTACAGCATGAGAGTCTGTGAAGTAACTGAGTGAGCAAAGATGTCTACTTGTAATCTTTCAATACTGTTTGAATTGCTTTGTATCTACTGTGTAGAAATAAGAATTGAATTTCATAAGCTGTCTTCCAAGGTTCTTAGAGGTATCTTGGTTTATTTGAGCCTCGATTTCACCATTGAACACAATAATAACAGTTTTTAAAAAAATAAAAGTAAAAAATGGCCAGTTCAGGCTCTGTATCCTCCATTACTAGAAATATTTGATATGATTAGCTTCATAGATTGCATAGATGTTCTATTGTACCAGTTTTCCTGAACAGAATGCTTTCTGTAACCATGCAAGGTCTAAAGTGGAGGTGTTAGGACTCCAAACCCACTACAAAACCACTGACCTACAGTTAGCTTGTCCTGCCTGCAGAGTGTTCTGTGACTGGAACCTAGCAAAACCATCATCATTGAGACCAAGGAGACTGCATCCAGCAACAGATGGGAACAGATACGTAGTCTTAGAGCTAAATATTTCTAGAATTTATGAAGTCTACTAAAGAGTGAGAAGAAGGATTGTAAAAACCAGAGGGCCCACAGACACCATGAAATCACGGTCCACATAATCAACTAATGAGGACTCATGTCTGTTCATGGAAATCAGGGATCCTGTAGGGCAGCCTTAGTTTTTCAGCATACCTGTTATGGCTAAATAGCTTGGCATGCTTTTGGGATTGCTAACACTGGACACAGGGTCTGTCTGATTTTTTGCTCTACTTGGTGGACACTTTTCTTCATACTGAGTTGATTCATCCAGGCTAATGGCAAGGTATTTGCCTGGTCTTATTTTAGCTTTGTATGCCATATTTTATGGATGTACCTGGAATATCTGCTTTTTTCTGGGGAAGACAGAACAGGATGCATCTGGGGGAGAGCAGAAGTATGAGTGAGAGAGAAGAGTAAGAAGAAATTTTGGTTGGGATGTACTTTATGAGAAAAAAATTACAAATTTTAAGAAATATTCTTATTTCTTCGTGGGCCAACACCAAGCTTTAGATCTATTGGTATTAGGTGACTGATGAGAAAAGTATA
>NW_026072085.1:0-2415 GCF_014885135.2 Alexandromys fortis
TAAATGATGAATGAGACTTTTTGTCTGGTCATACGTAGACTGTGAGAGGCTTAAGAGAGGCTGAAAACACAAAAGAGATTGAAGAATTGTTGAAGGTGTTTCTGCTCCTGAGGTGAACAACAGGCTTAGATATTAAAAAAAAAAAAAAAACCACTGGTAGAGGGCCTTGGCAACAGGATACTTTGTCTTAACAGAAGGAAAGAGGTGAGATTTCCTTCAGAGCTATTAATTTATGTGCTTTAGCAAGATGAGGACTTATATTTGGTATTTTTAATTTTCTTAGTTTCTCCCCCCTTTTTTTTTCTTTTGAGACAGGATCTCATGTAGCCTAGGCTGTCCTGGAATTTTCTATGAAGCCAAGGATGGCCTTGAACTCCTGATCCTCCTACCTCCATCCTCTTGAGTGCTGGGATTTGCAGATGTGCACCACTACGCTTGGCTTTTCTTAGAAAAATATTAATATGAGCTATCTGCAAGAGAAAGTAAGTTTAGGCAGTAAACATTTTGGAATGAAATAGTGAAAAATGGGAACAGTATCTAAGCAGAGACAGGAGAGTAAAGGCTGAGTGATGCTAAGGACACTAAACTAGGCTAACCTTTATACCAAACCTTTGAAAGACTTCCCTAAAAGTTTTCAGTTTTGTCTTTTAGTACCTTAGGTTTACTTTTAGTGTTTTCTTTGCCTTCAGATGAGGATTTTGCAGCATAAACATTAGAGCCTGAGGGATAAAGTTTCAAAGGCATGATGAAAGAGATGGTTTGGGAGACGTATTCTGGGATAGTGGCTGCATAGGATAGGGCATTAGGATCATTTGGGTGCTGATGGAATGGAAGAAAAAGCATTTCAAGGGACTCCTGACTAAGTCTAGAGCAGATCCATTAGAGGTGGGGGTGATAAGAGACTGTGTCGAACAGGAAATTGAAGCTGAAGTAGTATAATGGGATTTAAAATATCAGGACTAGAACACATAGCTATGAGAGTACACAAGTGAGAAATACTATAGTGAAAGAATTTCAGAAGTAGAGTATATTATGATAAGTATAGCTCACTACAGATAAGGGCATCCTTTATCATCTTACCATCCTGTGCTAATGGCAAGAGTTGGGGTGAAAGGGAAATGTTAACATAACTATTTAAATAAGGGAGATTGGCAGATGGTAACTTCATTGGAAGAAGTCAGGGTTCAGAGAAAGTTATAAAAACTAGAATAGAGGGTAGTTTGTTTGAATGTGGAAGATGGGAATGTTCTAAAACCTGCTCTTTATGACATTCATCAGTAAGACCACTAGAAGGAGAAAAAACTTCTTGAGAGAAACCTATAGTAAATATTTTAGAATATGTAATGTACATATGGTTTCTATTGACTACTCTTATTTACTTTGCATATTCTTCCTTGTGATTATGACTCTTAAAAGTATAAAAATTATTCATGATCCTCATAAAAACAGACAGTGACGAAAAGGTGTTAGTTTGCTGAGCTACAATTATACTCATGAATTATCTGACTACTTTACTGTCAATTAAATAATATTTTATTTTTTAAATTTATGTATAGTTCAGGCCATTCTTTGTATGTGAGTAACAATAGCTTTGAATCAGAAAGTGTTAAGAAGAGAGTATGTATTTTTTAATGTTGTCATTGATTTATAATGCTTAGTAGAGTAGTTATAAATTTCTGACTAAATATTTTGTTTTTTTTTTTGTTTTCTTTTGTGGTGTATTCAAGCTGAGTCAGCAGATATTAGAGTTGTTTGAAACTTGTCAGCAGCAAACAAGTGACTTGAAGAAGAAAGAACTCTGTAGAGCACAGCTGCAGAGAGAGATCCAGCTGCTCTTCCCACGTACGTCTGCCTACTTTGCATGCCTTTCTTGTCTATGCTTCTGTTTACAAGCTGCAGACTTTCTTACTGTTTTCTTCTGCATCTCTAGAAAGCAGACTTTTTTTGGTTGGATCGTCTTTAAATGGATTCGGTGCCCGGAGCAGTGACGGTGATTTATGCTTAGTTGTTAAAGAAGAACCAGTAAGTGTTGAGACATTATTCCAAACCTGTTTCTCAAGTTAAATCAGATAAGGAATGAAACTTAAGTTATTTTAATTAATTATTTGAAATGTCTGTTTACTCTAGCTCCAGAAGGACTTCTTCTCCTGCCCCATACACGTAAGGCACCAGCATGGTGTGCATAAGAGCTGCTGTAGTAGTTCTGAGCTGTTGAAGTCAGCTAGCTCTGAAGTGTGTGGTTTTTAAAGTGTAGCCTCTTATTGTGAAATGTCACTGGGCGGGTCAGGTGTTTACAGGATGCGATAAAGCAAAACATATGGCAGTATTCTTGATGTTTTTCTCCCCATTTGAGTTCTCAGTCCCTTTTTTATATATGTTTTCCCTTTGAAAATGCTGTAGGCTTTGAATTTTTTT
>NW_026072086.1:0-2416 GCF_014885135.2 Alexandromys fortis
AGCCAGCTCGTGGGCTACACAGAATATTAGAAATGGGTTAGAACAATATGTAAGAGCTAGCCAATAAGAAGCTGGAACTAGCTGGGCCAGGCAGTGTTTGAAAGAATACAGTTTCCGTGTAATTATTTTGGGGCATAAGCTAGCCATGAGGGCGGCTGGGTGCCGGGGACGCAGCCCTGCCACCGCTCCTATTTCAACACTTTTGAAGGAATATTAGCTTTAAACATGTCTAGCTCTGAATATCTTAAGAAACATATCTAGAATTATTATGGAGGGATTTTAGACAGAAGATTTTATTTTATAATCAATTTCTGTGTGTCTGCAGACAACCCAAAAATTTTAATAAGTATTCTCTATCTATCTTATATGTTATAGAATAATGTAAGTATCTGTAACCTAGAGGCTATTGAACAGAAAACTATAAAATCCAGACAACTATAGGCATTCAGGAAATGTTGATGACAGGTTGTTTTTGCTTTCTTTGTGATTTTTTGCTTTACAGATTTTTAACCATAGCCAATAACCTTACATAGAAAGTTTAATGTATTACGCTGTTTTAAAGCACATCGTATCCTTTCTTGGGCTGTTTTGTTCTCCCTCTTTGTTCTATAGTGTTGTGGAATATTAGTTTAAGATGTATTACATTCATTTATGCTATGGAATACTTGTTTAATGATGCAAATATGTGTTGCATTCTATTATGTTGCATTTATTGAAGTCTGTGAATCTGTGTTATTTTGTCTACCTAAAACACCTGATTGGTCTAATAAGGAGCTGAACAACCAAGAGCTAGGTAGGAGAGGGATAGGTGGGGCTGCCAGGCAGAAAGAATAATTAGGAAGAGATACAGGCCCAAGAAAAGGGAAAGGAGCAAGAAAAGGAGGAGAAGAGGATTCCAATGGCCAGCCACCCAGCAAGCCATGGAATAAGAAGGGTACCCACGCTGCCCCATTCCAGCTGCAGGGAAATGACTGAAGCTGGAGTTCTATCGTCAGAGATACGAGTCAGCTGAGAAATAGAACAAGTTGGAAAAAGACATCCTTCAGAAGCAGGGTGGGGAAAAAGGTAGAGAAGTACCTGGTGTATCTGTGGGACTTAAACAGCAGGTTCCTGCAAAGCAATGAAAGAAACAGAGGCAGAGCAAGCTCTGTTGGGGAATTAACATAGAGGCAGCCAGGAGCAGTCTACCTCATGGAAAACCTGAAAATGTTGCGTGGAGCTCAGAGGCAGCTTGACTGTGCTCAGTTCAAATTCCTGTTTCTGCAACAAAACATGAAAGCCCAAATCCAACAGACAACAGAAAAAAGCCCAATCTGAAGGACAAAACAAGCAAGTCAGGCGTGGTGACACACACCTTTAATCCCAGCACTCTTGAGACACAGGCAGGTGGATCTCTGTGAGTTCGAGGCCAGCCTGGTCTACAAAGCATGTTCCAGGACAGCCCAGGCTGTCACACAGAGAAACCCTGTCTCAAACAAACAAACAAACAAACAAACAAACAAACAAACAAACAAAACACAAGAACTCAGGCCCCCTTCACTCATACACCAAAACCAGAAGGAGAGTGGAGCATTCCACCTTCTGTCTGAGACTAGGTCTATGATCTTGTTACATCTTGCCTATTTTTCCGTCCAAATATCCAGACTCCAAAACAGAATAAAACAACTCACAAAGAGGTCCAAGCTTCAGAAGCATATTGGCCGGCAATTCTTACTTTCAATTTGCAAATTTGGGGCGGGTGCAGTCTGGGCTCCCTGAGGTCTATCAAGTCCACTTTGGATTTGTTCCCTCTGGGGCCTATCTCAGACCCCTGACCCTGAGTGT
The DNA here is from genome assembly GCF_014885135.2 of Alexandromys fortis. Classification (NCBI taxonomy): domain Eukaryota; kingdom Metazoa; phylum Chordata; class Mammalia; order Rodentia; family Cricetidae; genus Alexandromys; species Alexandromys fortis. The sequence goes on from NW_026072086.1 coordinate 1,825, forward strand.
GGGGTCTCCCAGGGATATTTCTGGGGCCTCCAAATGGTGTGTAGTTTGTGACCCCTGGGAAAATACCATAGACCCAATCCACTTATAATTAAAAGATTTATTTATTAACTGCTAGCAGGACAAACAATCTATGAGCCAAATTGTAAACTGGCATGAAGGAAGGATGTGGAGAAGGACTTCTAAAGGGAAACACCACATGGAGACCTTCTATATCTATGCAAGCAAGTAAAAATTGTCCTGTTATGCCAAGTTAAGAGACTAGGGTAACTCAAGACAATCTTTGGGTATCCGTGTAAGCATGTTACAGAAGCAAAAAGAAGAGTTGCCATATCATAACAAGTAGGTAGTCATGGCTGTACATTTTTAGGTGGGAGGTCACTGACTTAGGATTACTAGGAACTATCTTCAAGGGACTGGAATCAGATAGAAATGATTAGTGGGTACCAAGGTGGATGCCTAACATAAAATAGACAGGCTAACTATTATACATTAGCCAGGCCACCTAGAAGACAAGAGCTCCCAGACCCAAGGTAATACTCCGCATAGCAGCTTGTCAGGGAAGGTAATACTCTGCACAGCAGCTTGTCAGGGA
>NW_026072087.1:0-2365 GCF_014885135.2 Alexandromys fortis
TTTGTTTTTCTTCTTCGACTTTTCTTTTTCATAATTCATTTTTTTCTTTATTACCTACCAAAACAACAGATAAAGATTAGCAGGAAAAACATTCAGAGAAAACAGATTGAGAAGCTACAGTTCTGATTATTCATAAACTCCCTACAGCATCCTTGACCATGCACACAGAATGCCTATTTCCAAGCACTTAAAACTCAGCTCTACTTGTCTGTGGGGTGACAGGTGTTTCAATGTGTACCCAAGGGGGTTGCCCTTGCACCTCTCCTACCTACCTGCCACAAGATAAATCACTGACACTCTCTATCACAACCGGCTGTCTACCTTGACTCCGAGCATACACCCACCCACCCACCCCACAGATGGTAGGTGAAATAACAGCAGAATATTAGTACATGCTTGCACTCCTAGCTAGCTGGGAGGCTGTGATAGGAGGATGGCAAACTCAAAGGCCAATTTGGTCTATGTACTAAAGACTCAGATTCTGTCTCAAACAAAAAGAATTAGGGATTTAGTTTAGCGGTAGGGTACATGCTTACTATAGGCAAGGCCCTGCAAAAGGGCTCAACAGTTCAATACCCATCACCAAATTGTAAGCATGAGAATGAGAAGCGGAAGGTAAAAGAGAGAGAAATTAAACCCTAGCACCTACATTAGGGAAGCAGAACCCACTGGATGGTGGGATGGTGGTGGCGCACGCCTTTAATCCCAGCACTAAGGAGGCAGAGTTCGAGGCAAGCCTGGTCTACAAAAGCTAGTTCCAGGAGAGGCTCCAAAGCCACAGAGAAACCCTGTTTCCAAAAACCAAAATAAATAAATAAATAAATGAATGAATGAATAAATAAATAAATGGAAACCTCATCCCCACTTAAGCCCTGGTTTGGTTTGAATCATTACTGACCCACCCATCTTTTGTGTAAGTGTGTATGTGTACACCATAGGTCAACTGAGGCTCTTTAGGAGCCACCCACTTTCTTATTGGAATCTGCGGTTTGACCATTAGGCTGACTGGTCATAGGGATCCATTTTTCTCCACCGGCCCAGAATTGGGATCACACTCAGATATCATGTTTGCACGGCAAACACTTTCACCAATGGAGTCATCTCCCTAGCCTTGAGCCTCCAGTCTTCGATGTGCTTTAGGTGGCTGGATTCAGCATACTCTTAAGGTTCCTGCCAATCACTCCTGTACCTTTAACTGTTTATCTTTGTTTTTTCCCAAGACAGGGTTTCTCTGTGTAGCCCTGACTGTCCTGGAACTCACTATATAGACCAGGCTGGCCTCAAACTCAGAGATCCACTTGCCTCTCTGCCTTTCAAGTGTTGGGATCAATTCCTTAAATGGATTTGGGAAGACCCACGCTAATTTTAGGCAGTATATTCTAGTAGCAGCACAGATAATAAAGAGCATTCTGGAAGGAGGAAGGAAGGTTATCTGCAGAGTTAATTCACCCAGTTGCTGCTGTCAGCACCAGCTCTTCACAAATCCCACAAAGGTTGGGAATGCTACAACATGTAGCAGAGTGGTCCCAGCAAGGGTGAGGTAACTTGTCACCGGGATTTCAAGTGTTAGCTGACTATGGGTAGAGACAACCAGCCGCAGTATCAAAAGGCTTGCTCTTTACATTGTTAGATTGTGCTTCTAAGTTGCAGATGGATCTCTGTGAGTTCAAGGTTTGTTTAGTATACAGACATGTATACATGGTGAGACCCGTCTAAAAAAACCAAACCAAACAATAAACAAACAAGTAAATAAAAGGGCCAATAGAAATTTTAGATGCATGGTAGTGATACAAATCTTTGCCCCAACAAAACAAAAGGTGGTTGGAGAGATGGCTCAGTGGTTAAGAGCATTTGTTCTTGAAGAAGACCTCGCTGGATTCCCATAATCAATATAGTAGCTCACAATAACTTTGGAGAACATTTCCTGGAAATCTGATGCCCTCTTCTGACTTTCTTGGTCGAAACTTTAGCAGGTAAGCCACAGCAAAGCAGCAATACACAGATTAATAGAAATGGGTTAAATTAAGATGTAAGAGTTAGCCAATAAGACGTTAGAGTTAATGGCCAAGCAGTGTTTTAATAAATACAGATTCTGTGTGGTTATTTTGGGGCTAAGCAAGCCAGGCGACTGGAACAAACAAGGGACCCCTTCATGTAACATCTGTCTCCTGAACACTGCGATTAAAGGTGTGCCCTATGACCTGGCTTACACTTTGATCATTATGCCCACCCCACCCAATATTCTAACTTATACTAACCTTTTTCCTCAAGCTATTGAAGGGCATGATGTTGTTTTCATCCTGGCATGTGACAAATGAGGAAAAAATGGGAAGGGAAACCGACTTCTCAGTTTTTAGGAACAAGA